>NW_027669744.1:52500-87500 GCF_964146895.1 Miniopterus schreibersii | reverse complement strand
TCTCGGGATGGCCGAGAAGCCTTCCTTTTTTTCCCTTGTTTCGGCATTTTCCTCTGGAGAGTGTTGGGAAAGAGTTCGTAAGAGTCTCCTGCCGGCGTCTCAAGGAGTGCCGTTGTTTCCTTCTTTTTCTTGCTTTCATAGATTTCCTTTTTGTTGAAAATATCACCGATGCCCCTTCTCTCTCCTTGTCCTTGGGTTGTGCCTACAGGCATACAAATTCTTTGGTTCCTCTCTCCCCCTCCACCCGCCCACCCACCCACCCACCGTCCTCCAACCCTTGGCTCCTTCTTTTGAAAGTGGAATGTTGTACCGTCCGTCACACGTGTGAAGAACGGGAACGGTTTCGGTCCCGGATTCACGCGACCCGATCTGTCCGTACCGTACGCGGACGTTTCACGCGGGTCGTTGACGTGTCCTAGCTCCTTCCCTCACGCTGGCTGTCAGATCTCCTGGGGTGGCCCCCAGGAACTTGCATCGGGTGGTGTTTTCACGAAGCGACAGGTCTGGAGGACCTTCTAAGAGCCTTGTCCCTGGGGACGCTGGGTGAGGGGAAACAGGACTCGTGAGGAGACTGAGTCGGCGCCCTACTTTCGGCTCGGAGAGGGCTTGTCTGCTCATCGTGTGTCCGTGGAACGGCTGCTTCCGTCAAGGCGCCTGTCTCGAGAACCCGCCCGCGTTCTCTCCTTGCTCTCGTGCTTGGGAAAGAGAAAGACTTGGGGTCTTTCACCCCGGGGGCAGCGCACTCGCCGGCTGATAAAAATCTCCAAACGGACGCTTTGGCCCCTGCCTGCGTGAATTCGTCTCGCGAAGGTCGGGCACGGCAAAGTCGTCCCCTCCCGCGCCTGTCTAAGACGCTGACATCTACTGTTTACCTTCGACCGGGACCCTGGACTCGGGCCCCTCGGCCGCTCCCCCCCTCCCCCGCCTCAGCCTCGCGCTCCCCCCATCTCCACCCCCACCCCCACCCCCACCCCCACCCCACGATTCCCTTCACGTTCGAGGGAGGTTTCCAGGGTCGGCCGATGGAGGGGGCTCTTTGCGCCCCAGACAGACCGGGGCCGGCCACTTCCTCCAACAGCCTCCCTTCCCGCGGCTCGTGGGCTGCGGCCTCAGTAAGGGTGGGGCGGTCGAAGGAGCCCGAGGCGAGGTCCGAGGCTCTGACTTGAAGGGGAAGCGTTCCTCGGAGATGGGTGTCCCGTCACCTCCGCGCACCGAGGGTTGGATGAGTTTCCAAACCATCCCGCCGAGGGGGATGTTAGGACTGAGGCCCTCCCAGGGATCGTCTCCCTTTGACAGCTGAGGTCCCCTTCAAGTCCGTGTTCTCCACATCGTGTAAGAATAAGCAAAGGGAATGATGCAGATAAACCAGGTGCCCCGCCCCCCAAGAAGATCAGCAATAGCAGATTCATACATTGGAGGACCAGGAAGTTAAGAGCCATGATCCGTTTTGCTACCTGAGACGATCGCTTGGCTCATCTTTCTCCACCTGAGACTTTCAGAAGCTGCTCTGGTCCCTGTAGCCGCGATGCTAGGAGGAGGATGGCACGTTAGAAGCTGGAATGCCGTCTGGGGATCGTGTTTGCTGACCCAAAGTTTTACATGCTTTCCTTTTTTTTTTTTACTATATCTCTCTTGATTTCAGAGACAGACAAGAAGGGAGGGGGGGGGAGAGAAGGGGGAGTAGAGGCATCTTAAGACTGGGGGGGGATGGGGGGAAGGGAGGAAGAAAGGCAGGACGGGTGGTGGGGAGGGAGGAACACACATACTCTTTTATGATTTGAACGTTGGAAGTTTGGACCATCCGTTTGAGAACGTGCGCATTTAACAACAACAACAACAACAAAAATAGTACACAGAAACAGGCAAGCATTTTATAAAGACGAAAAGCACCTACTCTTCCCTGGCATTGGGTGGAACTGTTTGGAGTCCTAAACCGACAAGTGGCTAACACTGATTTCACCTAACCAAAGAGTTACCCACTAGAGGGTTTTCAATTTTGAACTTTCTTTTCTGGTGGAGGATAAGTCCTGGGTAATAAATAAGTGAATGAATGAATGAATGAATGAATGAATGAATGAATGAATATATATATATAATCTGTTTACTTGTCCAAAATACGTTTGAGTTTGGTTCCTTACACTGAAGAGCCCTTCTTAAAAATCCTCTTTTTTATCCCCAAGCCCAGTCCACGTTGACGTCTGGGAAAACCGGAAAGCTAGAAAATGCCGCTTGTTTCATGCAGGTGATTGGAAGGGGAGGTGGAATCTTCGGCAGGGACGGAGCTGCGGAGAAAGAGAAGGGCTAAGATGGCCGTCACGCGGAATAGTTTCAAAGAAAGACAACCACTGAAGAGCGAGCCGAGCCAGAGCGTGCTGGTTTAGGTCCGCGCAACAGAGACGGAAGGAGGCCTGGTCGCTTTAGACCTTGTCTCTCGCGTGGACTACGTTCCCACCGCCTAGCCTATCCTATCCGTCTCGTGGGCGAAAGGGGACGAACCCTGACCCTTCACCCTGGGAGGCTCCGGGGTGACCGAGAAGCCTTCCTTTTTTTCCTTGTGTCGGCATTTTTCTCTGGAGTGTGTTGGGAAAGAGTTCGTAAGAGCGCCGTGTTCCCTTCTTTTTATTTATTTAATTTTTGCTTCATAGCTCACCGATGTCCCTTTCCCTCCCCGATGACCCACTCGGCCCCGTCCCACTCCCCGCCATGGTCCGCGTCCTTGGGTTGTGCCGACAGGCATATCAATGCTTTGGTTCCTCTCTCCTCGTCCACCCACCCCTCCACCCACGGTCCTCCAACCCTTGGCTCCTTCTTTTTAAAATGGAATCTTTTTCTTTTTTTTTTTTTTTTTTGGAATATATCTTGATTGATTTCAGAGAGAGGAAAGGCGAGGGAGGGAGAGAGACAGAGACAGAGACATCGATGAGGAGAGAGTCATGGGCCCGCTGCCTAGCCCGCAACCCGGGCATGTGCCCTGACCGGGAATCGAACCCCGATCTCCTGGGTTCGAGATCGCTGCTCCACCGCTGAGCCCCGCCCGGCCGGTTGACCTAACCCTTGGGCCCTGGACCCCAGCCCCTCAGCCGTTCCGCTCCCCGCCTCCCGCCCCGCCCCGCCCCGCTCCGCCCGCGGCCTCGCGCCCCTTGATCCCCACCCCCGCCCCATGATTCTCTAACGGTGGAGGGAGGGAGCTTTCCAGGCTTGGCCAACGGAGGGGGGCTCTTTGCGCCCCGGACAGACCGGGGCGGGCCGGCTCCTCCAACACCCTCCCTTCCCGTGGTTCGCGGGGCTGCGGCCTCAGTAAGGGTGGGGCAGTCGAAGAAGCCCGAGGCGAGGTCCGAGGCTCTGACTTTACCGGACAGCTTTCTGCATTTGAAAGGAGCTGTTTACTGAGTGAGGCCGGTCACAGTGAATCGCCCGGTCCTCCCCGCCCCCCCCCCCCCCCAACAACACCACCGCCACCTTGCCGGTTCCCCACCCCCCCACCCACGGGCCCGTCCGGCTGGGGAACCGGGGGGTAGGGGTTTCATCCTCGGTCCTGAACCGGGCCTCTGGGCCGCAGGAAAATCAATCGGGCAGGGGGAGAGCCGGGTGGCTGGCTATCTCAGGCCAAGCGGCCGAGGCGGCGAGGTGTTTGTGGAGGACAAGAGATGCGCTCTGGGACCGCCCTCCCCTCTGCCTCTCTGGTTGAGAAGTAGGCCTGGGGAGACGGCGGTGGGGCGGAGGGGAGCGGAGGGGACTCGGACCATGGGACTAGAGAGTCCCCGCCCGCCCGCCCGCCTGCCTGCCTGCCTGCCTGCCCGCTTGCCTCCCCTGGCGCCGGCTGGGCGCTCCTCGCTCCTGTCACTCAGTTCGATCTGGAAACCTCTCTCCTCACTACTGAGGTGTGTCCATGTGAGAAACATGCCTATGCACAGAGCGTTTCGGTGACTTGCCTTGAGCCGCGCCCCACCCCCACCCCCCGGTCGCCCACCGCCGCTTGGAAGCGGAATCCCAAAAGGTTCAGATCCTGCTCCGGAGAGGAGCGGTTTGGCCCCTTATTTCATAGGTGACGATGAACACAGGAGACACACCTGTCCCCTCAGTGGATGTTGCTTGCCTTGGGCCCTGGCCACACGAAGGTTTCTCTGGCCTTGGGACGGCTGCACGCCCCTCCTTTCTGCTCTGATGGGGACTCCTCTGGGGAACAAGGGGTGCGTGTTCCCAGAGCCCAGAGCCAGTCGAACAGCATCGGGTGTGGGGAGCCGCTGTGGCCCCAGGCACAGAGGAGCTGCCTGGGTGAGCTGCTGATGTGCTTGTAGGACGCGGCCCCTCTCTGTTCCCGGCTTGAGCCCAGAGCCCAGTCCACAGCATTGGGGAATCATCGACCTGTGGGCCCTGAAGGGGAAGCGTTTCTAGGAGAGGGGGGTCCCGTCACCTCCGCGCATCGAGGGTTGGATGAGTTTCCAAACCATCCCGCCGAGGGGGACGTTAGCATCGAAGCCCTCCCTTTGAGAGCTGAGGTCCTCTTCAAGTCCATGTTCTCCGCTCTTGAAGCGTCCACACCTGTGGCCTGTGCCGTGTGCCCCTTCATCCACGTCCTGGTAGAATAAGTAGAGGGAATGATGCAGATGAAGCAGGTGCCGCCCCCCCCCCCCAAAAAAAAAAAAAAAAAAAAAGAAGGAAAAAGATCAGTCATAGCAGATTCACACATTGGAGGGTACTTGACCAGAAAGTTAAGAGCCATGATCCGTTTTGCTACCTGAGGCGATCGCTTGGCTCATCTTTCTCCACCTGAGACTTTCAGAAGCTGCTCTGGTCCCTGTAGCCGCGATGCTAGGAGGACGGCACGTTAGAAGCTGGAATGCCGTCTGGGGATCGTGTTTGCTGCCTCAAAGTTTTACATGCTTTCCTTTTTTTTTTTTATTTTTTTACTATATCTCTTGATTTCAGAGACAAGAAGGGAGGAGGGAGGGTGGGGAGAGAGAGAGAAAGAGGGGGGGGCATCTTAAGACTTGGGGGATGGGGTGGGGTGGGCTGGGAGGAAGTGTTACAGAAATAGATGTGTGTATTAGACTTGAAATAAGGAACTCCATTTTGTGTGACCGACTGTCACTAGGATGCCTGCGTGTGACGATAAGATGAACACTTTGTAGCCCGGGGCTCCCGCGGCCGTAGCTCTGCGTGTTTAGCGGGAGCACCCCGCCAGCGGTTACTCTGTGGGGATTCATCTCGTGCTCTGTGAATAGTGTACAGTTTCCAGGGACGGCTGTATTGAAATGGAATTCACGGACCGTGGAGCCCATTCATCCGAGTGGACAGCTCAGAGGACTGCGGTATAGTCCCAGCCTCGTGCATCTACCGCCGCCACCTCCTTTCAGGACAGTTTTGTCACCTCAGAAAGAAGCCCCGTGCCCATCGACAGTTGCTCCCCGATGGTCACCTCCCGTCCCAGCCCTGCAACCGCGGATCCGCTTTCTGTCCCCGTGCACTTGGCGAGTCTGCCTGTTTCATGGAAATACAGTCGTACGCTAGTCAGCCTTTGGTTTCTGGTTCTTTCGCTTAACGTGTTCCTGGGTTCATCCGTGTTGTGACCGATGTGACATTTAGAGTGTGTTATTTTGAATGAATGACGAGAAAATCTAAAACTGAAATTTGATTTACATTTCCTGTAAAAAAAAAAAAATAAATAATAATAATCCCAGATTAGGAATTTGTTCCGCCTACACCTAAAAGCCATAGAAATGTGCCTTATAAAATCTTAACCAAGAATCCTAAAGATGGCTCCCTATCCCCACGGGAAATGATCGCACACGGCGGAGCCTCGCTATATTGGACTGTCCATAATAAGGGACATGGACAACAGGCCGAGATAGGCGGTTCTCAAGCCCTGGCTCGAGGCCTACGCTTATCATCGTCCTTGGCGCGCTTCTATCAGCCATACCTTCTTTCTTTCTCTTACAGATCCTTATAGTCTTGATCTCAAAAGATGTGTTTAGGGACCGTTGGGAAATGGGCTACTTTCCTTCTTACTCTTATTCTACTCCTCACCATGGCGACGGGCACCCTGACTCTGACGCGGTGCCGACGGAGGACATACGCCCCACTCGTCGCGTGCTCTGATGATACCGAACATCGTCGAGGAAGTCTTCGTGATATCGTTTCCAACCTCACTACCTACCCCCACATCTTGGTCCTAGAATCACACCGTCTGTATCCTGACAGGTCTATCCTGGAGCGATGGGAGCTCGACATAACCGAATCCCTTCAAATCGTCTAAAGGAAGTAGAGTTGCCCCATCGCCTGATACTGTGCCACTTTTGAATCCTACTCCTCCTCCAGCGCCAGAGCTTGCTGATTTGGTGGCTTTACCACGACCTCCTACTCGTACCCCTTCGGCACCGACCGCGACCCAGCCTTGACAACCTTCTGCTCCTCTTTACCCACTTTCACACCCGAACCCACCGCCACGACGGAGACGTTGCCGCAGATTCTATCCCGATCTTATCAACCCTTCGTGGTACGCTAGGTTTGCTTGATTAGATGCGACGGCTTACCCACAACCTATTTGTTCTGCTTTCTCGGGTGGAGCGATGGGAATCGCTCAAGGAACCCTGGATGGTGTTCGAAGCCTTTCTGAATATGGACCGGGTCAGGCTGCAACGGATTGGATTTCTAGGCCGAAAGATTCTAGAACGATAGCCCGACGAGCAATGGATGCAGAAGATAGAGATCCACCTCAGAGACTCCCCTTGTCCGCACCAACAGAATTTCTTACTCAACTTTGTTTAGGGAGCCTAGGAGCTCCCGAATCAACCCCAGAACGGCACTTCCGCCCGGCCACGACCCCACGAGAAAACACGCGTTTCACAACAACTTCGCTTACGATGACCACCCTTTCCCCAACGTTTTCGTTCTCGCGTCGGGAAACTCCTACCACGCGACGCAGCCTCCTTTGCGATGGCGTCTCTCTCCCTAACCGTATCTATAGCTAAGTCTATGAAGGTCAACAGGCTGACACGTGACTTAAATGTCTTCGTGTCAGAAACGGCCACGGACCAGGCAAAAATGATGAGGTTAGTCTCATCGTCCTTCGATTCGGTGAACGCGCTGGCCCGCGCGGACTCAACGACAAATCGGATGATGATCTGAAGCGACGAAACAACAGGATGAGGCTATCCGAAAGCTTCACGTGGACCCAGGGGACCTCGATATTCCATTCCAAATGGATCCGCTCAAATGGCGATGCATCACGATTCAAGACCGTTTGACTCAGGCCCACAGAGACACGCTTCGTCGAATGCAGCGAGGTTCCGGATTTCATCCCTCGTGGAGCGACGCTACTGCGAGAGTTGACTTCTCTGAACCTGTTGCTTGTGCCGTGGCAGACCGCGAACTATCTATTCTCACGGCTATCGGCGGAGAAGATCTCCTAGCCCACTCCGCTGTGGACATCCCTCCCGAGATAGGGGAAGATCATGTCTTACCTGTAGGTGATCTTTTGTTCGTGGACCCCTGCTTCTTCCAGAGATCAGATCTTATCGAATTCTCACCCACTGTCTCTGTTGCTCATCATGCGCTTGATGCAGACTCTTTTCCCGTTCCTTGAATCCCACATCAGCCTAGACCCGCTTTCTGTGAGTGTGTGTGTGTGTGTGAGTGTGTGTGTGTGTGTGTGTGTGTGTGTGTGTGTGTGTCTTTCGGAGGATCCTCCGGGTGGCCCTGCCGGTGCCGAGAACCATCGGGAGCTGGTCAATAAACCCTGTGTGCTTTGCTTTATGTGCGTCTCTGTCTCCCTTCTTGAACTTGAGTCATTGGCTCGGTCTCATTGAACCAAAGCGTCTCTTGCCACTCACGGCGGTATATCCACGTATCGGGAGTTAGACCACCTGCGTATACGTCTCCAGAGAAACTGGGACGGGAAGAAAAGCAGGAGGGGTGGGAAGGGAAGAACAGAGATACTCCTTTATGATTTGGACGTCGGAAGTTGGGGCCATCCGTTTGAGCATTTAAAAAAAAAAAAAAAAAAAAGCACACGAAAACAGGCAAAGCATTTTATAAAGATGAAGAGCATCGACTCTTCGCCGGCATCGCGTGGAACTGTTTGGAGTCCTAAACTGACAAGTGGCTCACACTGATTTCACCTAACCAAAGAGTTACCCGGGAGAGGGTTTCTGATTTTGAACTTCCTTTTCTGGTGGAGGACAAATCCTGAGGGGGGGGGGGGGGGGGGCTGTTTACTTGAGCAAAATACGTTTGATTTTGGTTCCTTACACTGAAGAGCCCTTCTTTAAAATCCTCATCATTTTTTCGAGGTCCACTCCACATTCGTCGTCTGGGAAAACCTGAAAGCTGGAAAATGCCGCTTGTTTCATGAGGGTGATTGGAAGTGGAGGTGGAATCTTTTGGAGGGACGAGCTGCGGAGAAATAGAAGCGCTAAGATAGCTGTCACGTGGAATATTTTATTTTTTATTTTTTAAAATATATCGTGGTTGATTTCAGAGAGAGGAAAGGAGAGGGTGAGAGCGAGATAGAGACATCGCTGATGAGAGAGTCACGGACCCGCTGCCTAGCCCGCAACCCGGGCATGTGCCCTGACCGAGAATCGAACCCTGATCGCCCGGATCCTAGGTCGACACTCAACCGCTGAGCCACACCCGGCCGGGCACATGGAATATTTTAAAAGAAAGACAAGCACCGAAGAGCGAGCCGAGCCATGGCGTGGTGGTTTAGGTCCGTGCAACAGAGACGGAAGGAGGCCTGGTCGCCTTAGACCTTGTCTCTCGCGTGGAATACGTTCCCACCGCCTAGCCTATCCGTCTCGTGGGCGAAAGGGAACGAACCCTGACCCTTCACCCTGGGAGGCTCCTTGGCATGTTCCGGGATGACCGAGAAGCCTCCCTTTTTTCTTTGTTTCGGCATTTTTCTCCGGAGCGCGTTTGGAAAGATTTTGCAAGAGTCTCTTGGCGGCGCTCCAATGAGCGCCATGTTTCCTTCTTTTTATTCTTTTTATTTATTTATTTTTTGCTTCATAGGTCACCGATGTCCCTTTCTCTCCCCGATGACCCACTCGGCCCCATCCCACTCCCCCGCCACGGTCCGTGTCCTTGGGTTGTGCCGACAGGCATATCAATGCTTTGGTTCCTCTCCCCCCCCCCCCCCCATCACCCTCCAACCCTTGGCTCCTTCTTTTTAAAATGGAATCTTTTTTTTTTTTTTTGGAATATATCTTCATTGATTTCAGAGAGAGGAAAGGAGAGGGAGGGAGAGAGGGACAGAGACATCGATGAGGAGAGAGTCATGGGCCCGCTGCCTAGCCCGCAACCCGGGCATGTGCCCTGACCGGGAATCGAACCCCGATCTCCTGGGTTCGAGATCGCTGCTCCACCGCTGAGCCCCGCCCGGCCGGTTGACCTAAGACTTGGGCCCTCGACTTGGGCCTCTCAGCCGCTCCCCGCCTCCCGCCCCGCCCCGCCCCGCCCGGGGCCTCGCGCCCCTTCATCCCCACCCTCACCCCGTGATTCTCTAACGGTGGAGGGAGCTTTCCGGGCTTGGCCAACGGAGGGGGCTCTTTGCGCCCCCGACAGACCGGGGCCGGCCGGCTCCTCCAACACCCTCACTTCCCGTGGTTCGCGGGGCTGCGGCCTCAGTAAGGGTGGGGCAGTCGAAGAAGCCCGAGGCGAGGTCCGAGGCTCTGACTTTACCCGACAGCTTTCTGCATTTGAATGGAGCTATTTACTGAGTGAGGCCTGTCACAAAGAATGGCCCGGTCCTTGGGTTGTGCCGACAGGCATATCAATGCTTTGGTTCCTCTCCCCCGCCCCCCCCCCCCCATCACCCTCCAACCCTTGGCTCCTTCTTTTTAAAATGGAATTTTTTTTCTTTTCTTTTCTTTTCAAATATATCTTAATTGATTTAAGAGAGAGGAAAGGAGAGGGGGAGAGAGAGACAGACAGAGACATCGATGAGGAGAGAGTCATGGGCCCGCTGCCTAGCCCGCAACCCGGGCATGTGCCCTGACCGGGAATCGAACCCCGATCTCCTGGGTTCGAGATCGCTGCTCCACCGCTGAGCCCCGCCCGGCCGGTTGACCTAACCCTTGGGCCCTGGACCCCAGCCCCTCAGCCGTTCCGCTCCCCGCCTCCCGCCCCGCCCCGCCCCGCTCCGCCCGCGGCCTCGCGCCCCTTGATCCCCACCCCCGCCCCATGATTCTCTAACGGTGGAGGGAGGGAGCTTTCCAGGCTTGGCCAACGGAGGGGGGCTCTTTGCGCCCCGGACAGACCGGGGCGGGCCGGCTCCTCCAACACCCTCCCTTCCCGTGGTTCGCGGGGCTGCGGCCTCAGTAAGGGTGGGGCAGTCGAAGAAGCCCGAGGCGAGATCCGAGGCTCTGACTTTACCCGACAGCTTTCTGCATTTGAAAGGAGCTATTTACTGAGTGAGGCCGGTCACAGTGAATCGCCCGGTCCTCCCCGCCCCCCCCCCCCCCCAACAACACCACCGCCACCTTGCCGGTTCCCCACCCCCCCACCCACGGGCCCGTCCGGCTGGGGAACCGGGGGGTAGGGGTTTCATCCTCGGTCCTGAACCGGGCCTCTGGGCCGCAGGAAAATCAATCGGGCAGGGGGAGAGCCGGGTGGCTGGCTATCTCAGGCCAAGCGGCCGAGGCGGCGAGGTGTTTGTGGAGGACAAGAGATGCGCTCTGGGACCGCCCTCCCCTCTGCCTCTCTGGTTGAGAAGTAGGCCTGGGGAGACGGCGGTGGGGCGGAGGGGAGCGGAGGGGACTCGGACCATGGGACTAGAGAGTCCCCGCCCGCCCGCCCGCCCGCCCGCCCGCCCGCCTGCCTGCCTGCCTGCCTGCCTGCCCGCTTGCCTCCCCTGGCGCCGGCTGGGCGCTCCTCGCTCCGGTCACTCAGTTCGTTCTGGAAACCTCTCTCCTTACTACAGAGGTGTGTCCACGTGAGAAACATGCCTATGCACAGAGCGTTTCGGTGACTTGCCTTGAACAACAACCCCCCCCCCCGCCCCCGTCGCCCACCGCCGCCTGGAAGCAGAATCCCAAAGGGTTCAGATCCTGCTCCGGAGAGGAGCGGTTTGGCCCCTCATTTCATACGTGACGATGAACACAGGAGACACACCTGTCCCCTCAGTGGATGTTGCTTGCCTTGGGCCCTGGCCACACGAAGGTTTCTCTGGCCTTGGGACGGCTGCACGCCCCTCCTTTCTGCTCTGATGGGGACTCCTCTGGGGAACAACGGGTGCGTGTAGGACGCGGCCCCTCTCTGTTCCCGGCCTGAGCCCAGAGCCCAGTCGACAGCATTGGGGAATTGTCAGGAAGCAGCCTGAAAGACGAACAGATCTGAGTTTGAGCGGTGGGAATGAAAGAGACAATCGCAGTTATGGGATCGGGAGGGCTGCCCTCCGATGAGGTGCAGCCCCCAATGGCTTCAACGCCTTTATTATAGAGTGAGTAACAAACAACCGGTAAGGAGGGGAGGGTGATACAGAGTAGTTCTTTCCAGGCTGCACAAACACACTTTCAGGGTCAACGTCCTGCCTCCTGCGTGAGCTCAGACCTGTGTCACTGATCTTCATTTCTTCGGCTCCCCACGGGAACCTGCGGGGAGGGTGGAGTCCCTGGCTCCAGGCCCTCGGGCCACGTGGGCCACGTCCAGACGCGTGGCGGGCTCTCCGTATCCAGGGTCATCGTGGGGAGGGTCGAGTCTCTGACTCCAGACCCTCAGGTGGCGTGGACCGTGTCCAGACGCGTCACCGGCTCCCAACGGCTCCCCCTTCTTTCCTTTTTCCCTGGAGCCAGTGGACGCCTGTCTGCAGCTCTGAGAGGCTTTGTGTTTCCGCTTGGACACAGACCGGGAATAAACATAGGAACATGAACACTCCGGCCAACAACATAATACCAGAATAGAATCGTGAAGGTAAACTATGTGTAGAGATCATATCAGAAAACTTGTCAAACAGTTCTTTTGCTAAGTCTGCGGGTGAGGTATCGAGAGGAGCAGCCTTCTATAGCATTTATATCAGCATGCAACGTCAATAGATACGTTGCCTTAACTCCATATCCCCGTAAGATGGTCTTTACCCTATCCCACCCCCATTCAGAGTGATTCTATGGTCTCTTAGTCTAGAAAGGGTATCTGGCCAGTGGGATGGTGACACGTCCAGCTGGGCGCCCGATGGAGCACAAGGTCAGGGTATTGTGGACGCGGCCTCTTAGAGATGCCTCAGGCGGGCGCTGCCACTTCCTGGCGTGCCAAGGAAGCATGTTTGCCGGAGTGCGCTCACGGCGTTGCGTCGGCCGCCGCGCCGAGGTATATCTCTTGGGCTCTACCTGCAGCATACCGGCGTCCTTGCCTCTCGACTGGAAGCGTCACGAACGCAGGTTGGTGCGATGCCAACCAATCCGAGTTTGCATGAGCACTAGACACGCAGTTTGTGAGGGTACAGCGTACACACTTGATGGTGCAAGAATCAGCTAATTTCTTCATCCAAACCTTACCTAACAGTCATACGTAAGGAGGAGGAACACGGGCTAAACCTCCTTTAACAGAATGGCTCCCGTTTGGATGAGTCTCATCTTTACGTCTCACTGCGACAATGTCCGTGTTTGCTGCTAACTTCCGTACATTAGGTTGAACTCGCCCGTGCTCCGTTGGCGGTAAGGTCTCCACAAATCCTCCAGGTGTTTCGATCAGTTCATCCACGGGGGGGGGGGGGGGGGGGGGGGTCTCCGATGCCGCTCAGCTGCTGAGAAACCTTCTGCATCCGATTTTTAAAAATTAAGGGTCCATAAAGAGAGATGAAGTATTTTACTAGGAGAATGGCAGGTATATTCCCCCTCCTTTACTTTTGCAGTGTGAGCCTTTGAGGTCCCGTGGGCTCGCTCGATGATCCCCCGGCCCCGAGGATGATAAGGAATGCCTGTGATAGGAGTCATTTGGAAAGTTGCACGAAACTCTGTAAAAGTTTTGCGAGCGTACGCAGGCCCATTGTCGGTTTTTAGAATTTTTGGAATGCCCGAGATGGCAAAACATGATAATACATGACAGATAACCCGTCTCGTGTTTTCCCCAGGATGCGCGCTTGCCACTAAAGATCCAGAATAAGTAGCCACTGTGACGTGCACAAATGACTGGCGACCGAATTCGGCTATAGGAGTAACATCCGTCTGCCAGATATGTCCTGGGAGCCATCCCCGTGGATTCACACCGTACTGAGGTGCGAGGGGCATGGGCTCGGGACAGTTTTGACGCTCCTTTCCTATTCGTCGGGCGGCTTCACGGGTCGTGTTCAATCGTTTTCTTAAACCCGAAGCATTTGGATGATGCGGAGCGTGTGAGGCTCGTGCTTGTTCAACAGAGGAAATGACTAAGGAAGCGCCACGAGTCAACATGTCTGCTTGCGCATTTCCTTCTGCGAAAGGTCCGGGGAGCACTGAGTGAGCTCCGATATGTCCCACAGAACAGGGTGAGGTTCGTGGCTCAATCAGTTGCCGTCAAGACAAGAGAGCGGTTATGACTGTAGAGGGATCCCTGTCAGTCGGGGTAGCCGTCTCCAAACCTCGAAGGATAGATACAGTGTATTCAGAATCTGTGTACAAACTACATGGGACGTCTTGCAAGCGTTGACATCCTGCAATGACAGCTACTAACGCTACGGTCTGTGCAGAGGTTTCTCGAGTCTTCGATGGACGGCCCCGATTATTGACGACATAGCTGGCGATTCCAGACGTCGGGCCCATCAGTCAACACTCAAAGAGCATCAGTCAGAGGTTCTCGAGAGATCATCTGTGGGAATATCACAGGGTTTTGAATGAATCGCTGTCATCATTTCTCTGATGGATAACGGCAGTCGATCTGCCCACTGTCATCTGCAAAAGCGAGCTGCCGTAAAGTTTCATTTTGCCACAACCGCTGCGGCTGCACGGAAGCGCGAGGCACCGTAACAGCGGCAGGCTGCTTCCCAAAAAACTCTAGAGCTCTTTTTCTACCCTGCGATGTTCATGGGGCCACCGATGGGGCACAAGGTGTGATCACCATTTTTCTGGAGGAAGGTAAATGAATCCCTTCTAGTGGAGCTTCTTGCCAAGACAGCCCAGCGGGCGGAGAATGGGTAGGTAAGATGATGAGTTGCCAGGCTCTTGTGTCATCCATTCCGACGATAGCCTTCTCTGCCGTCTCTAGAGCCCGTTGTCCCTCCACGGCTAATTCTCGAGGTCAGGGTCGCCACGGAGTGTGTCAAAGAGTGCTTTTAATTCACCCGTGGTTAAGCCTAAAGAAGGCCTTAGCCAATTCACGTCCCCCAAAAGTTTTTTGGAAATCAACCAGGGTGGATAGATTGTCTGTTCCGAACTGAAATCTTTGTGGCCTTACTTTCCTTCCGCCCTTCGATCGGTTGCCCTGAGTGATGATAAGGCGTGGCCTGTTGAACCTTTTCGGGGGCTAGGACGAGGCCAGATCTATTTAGTTGAAGTGCTTAACTCTGAGTAAATCACTTTTAAGTTTTCTAGATCACGATGAGCCGCGAAAACATCATCCGTAGAATGGATGACGTGGCTTCCGGATGTATCCTTCGATTCTCTTTCGTGGCCGTAGCCGCAAATTTTGGACGCCGTGTGGGACTGTTCGCCACGCCCCGGGGCAAAACTCTCCAGCGATCTCTCCGCATCGGTTCCTTAAAATGGGCGGAAGGAACGCCGAAGGCAAATCTTTTACAATCTGCGGGGTAGAACGGGATGGTGAAACGGCAGTCTTTCACGTCGAATACTATTCAACGGCATCCCGCGGGAACGGCCACCGGAGAGGGCAGACCTGGTGGGAAAGGCCCCATCGTTTCCGTAGTCTTATTTACTGCACTTAAATCCTGTCATAGCCTCCACTTTCCAGATTTTTTTCCCTTAATAACAAATATAGGTGTATTCCAAGGACTATTTAGATTCCTCCATGTGCCCCTGAGCTGACTGTTCCTGCGCCAATTGCCGGGCTGCTTGAATTTTTTCCTCTGAGAGAGGCCACGGCCCCACCCAATACGGGATTGTCAGGTGGCCGGGTGAGGCAGGAAGAGCAGTGACCTTCAGGACACACTGGAGTCACAGCTAAGACCTTGTTTTGTCAGTTGGCCTTGGCAGGGAATGGGCCGTTCTACCCCCCTGGCCGTCTTGGCCCGGTCCCTGCCCCGCCCGGCATGTAACCTGGGTCTAACATACGATGAGCTAGCTGCCTTAGGATTGGGGCTAGACAAGAACACTCCCATATTTTTGAGAACGTCTCGGCCCCACAGATGACGTGGCAGAAAAGGCAATACATAAGGTTGAAATGCACCGGGCTTTCCCCCCCGCATCTCGCCGTGTCAGAACCTGTGTACTTTGCAGCGCGGATGGATGGAGCCTGTCCAATTCCCGGCGAAGAAGTCATAGCAGGTTGCACAGGCCACCGGGATGGCCAGTATCGCTGACTAATGACTGAAACGTCAGCTCCTGTGTCTAGCAATCCATTCCGTTTCTTACCATCGCTCGGCAGTTCTCTTTCAGGTCTCTCGGGCCCCACTGTTTGAATCCAGTGGGCTCTATCGGAAGGGCCAGAGCCATGATTTCCCCTCTCCTGTTGAGATACAACTCCTCCTGTCTTCCGAAAGGGCAATCATATCCATTGCGCGATTCTCACTTCAGGGGCGAATGTCACGCTATCGAGAGGAGCTATACGCGTGACCTTTCGCTCCCCGGTATAGTCAGAATCTAGGACGCCCGGAAAAACTTGAAGTCCCCTCCTTGTTCACCCGCTACGTCCTACTAAGAGGCCTACAGTGTCTCTTAGCAGAGGCCCGTATACCCCCGTGGGTACGGCTCGGGGTCCCACCTCGGGTGTTAATACGTAGCGGGCGGCGGGACGGAGGTCCAGTCCTGCGCTTCCTAGCGCGGCTCGTTCCCTGTTTGGTCTCCGGTCATCCCTGGGGTGGGTAGGCTGACACGGCCCCGATCGTTTGAGGGGGTCGAGGCTGCCCCCCTCTCGTAGTTTCCCGACCGCCGTCAGGGTTTGCGGTCGATGTCCATCTTTGACCTGCACATGTGAGCCCGATGCTTTCCTCTTTTACATCTTGGGCACGGTCCTGGTTGTCTCACTCGTTCGTTGCTGTTATTCCTATTTCTACCATCCTTACCGGAAGGCCCTGACTTGCCACGGCTGTAGCAGTTACCGCTTCCTTTTCCCTGACTTCTCTGTGGCTGTTCCGTGACTCCTCGAATAGTCGTTCCTTGCAGCGCTGCAGCTAATGTCAACCCCGGTATCTACGATGGTCCGATATCGGCACAGAGAACGTCCATAGTCCGATAGCGAACCCTTCTTTTTCCAAGGTCTAACAGCAGACTGACGTGCTGAATCTGCATTCTCCTAAGCCGGCCGTGTTACCGGCAACATTCCCGCCTCTCCGTCAGGCACTGAGCGGCTAACTGCCTGAAGCAATCTGGAAACAAAATCTTGGTGAGGCTCATCAGGTCCCTGCCTTATTGGGGCTAGTTCTTCTGATTTCCTGCCAGGTGTAGGCAATGGACGCCAGGCCTTAGAGGTCAGTGCCTTCCTTGGAGGAGAAGCGTCATTGGTCCAGTGAGGCCCTTCTCCTAGTAACATCTCATCAGTGATAGGAATATGGTGTGTTGCCCTGTTTCTGTTTGCAGCCTCATGACAACGATCCTAAAATTCCGATTTCCGTAATAAATTGTCTCCTCCTGTGAAACGTGCTTTAGCTAGAGATCTCCAATGGTTAGGGGTTAGTGAAAGCGTCAGTAGCGATGTTTTCTAGGATGGTCAAAGTCTACGGAGCAGCGGGCCCCTATCGAGCTGTAGCCTGTTTTAGCTCCTTTCACATTTGGAATGACAAAGGGGTGTCATATCTTTGCACCTGATTAGGGTGATTAGGGTTTGGCTGCTCAGAGACCGGAAAGATGGCCAGCCCAGAATTCCACACCTCCTCTCCGCTCTCTTGCGCTTTCAAGAGCGTTCTTGGCAGCGGAGATAGGGTATCCTTGATCTGTTTTTCCATACGTGGATCATTGACATTATTTTCCCTGTCATCGTTATTCAATCTGGAATTATCCCGATCGTCTCCTTTCCGTGGAGAGGCAGGCGAAGCGGAAGGGAAAGTTGGCTTTTGTTCAGAAGCGTGTCACGATCGCACCAATCTCGTCAAACTGCCCGACAATCTCTGGAGTTACTTCCTCACTTGTATCGGTCATAGCTGGATAGAGACGATCGTCATGATTGTTAACGAGCAGCTGCGTCATCTAGTTCGGCCTGCTCTTCTGGCGGGAGCTCCTCGGCATCCCCTTCGAGATCCTTACCCCCTCCCCCCCCCCCGTACATTCTCTCCTCCATCCCATTTTTCCTCTGCTATAGGAGCCTCCTCTTTTTGTTCTATACTCCCTGTTTTACGTTCAGACTCATGACTAGGATCAAGGGAATCACGGACTAGGCTCCAGAAAGAGAATGTATCCGTGGGCACTTTTTCTGGCCCATATGCATGAGGCCAATCTCGTCATTTCCCCCCCACCTTTTCCCATGTTTTTACATTGACCAGGTGCCGCCCCCCCCCCCCCCCCAAGAAGATCAGCAATAGCCGATTCATACACTGGAGGACCAGGAAGTTAAGAGCCATGATCCGTTTTGCTACCTGAGACGATCACTCGGCTCATCTTTCTCCACCTGATACCAAGAAGCTGCTGTGATCCCTGTAGCTGCGATGGTAGGAGGATGGCACGTTAGAAGCCGGAATGCTGTCCGGGGATCCTGTTTGCTACCTTATAGTTTTAGATGTTTTACATGCTTTTTTTTTTTTTTTTTTTTTTACTATATCTCTCTTGATTTAAGAGACAGGGAGGAGGAGGAAGGGAGGGAGGGGGAGAGACAGACAGACAGACAGACAGAGAGAGAGGTTGAGGCATCTTAAGACTTGGGGGTGTGGTGGGGTGCGGTGGGGAGGGAGGAAGAAAGGCAGGAGGGGTGGAAAGGGAGGAACAGACATACTCCTTTATGATTTGAACGTTGGAAGTTTGGACCATCCGTTTGAGCACGTGCGCATTTAACCAAAATAATAAATAAATAAAATAGTACACAAAAACAGGCAAACATTTTATAAAGATGAAAAGCATCTACTCTTCACCGGCATCGGGTGGAACTGTTTGGAGTCCTAAACTGACAAGTGGCTAACACTGATTTCACCTAACCAAAGAGTTACCCAGTAGAGGGTTTTTATTTTCAAACTTTCTTTTCTGGTGGAGGACAAATCCTGGGTAAATAAATAAATAAATAAATAAATAAATCTGTTGACTTGAGCAAAATACGTTCGATTATGGTTCCTTACACTGAAGAGCCCTTCTTAAAAATCCTCATTTCTTTTCCAAGCCCTGTCCACATCGACGTCCGGGAAAACCTGAGACCTGGAAAATGCCGCTTGTTTCCTGCGGGTGATTGGAAGGGGAGGTGGAATCTTTTGGAGCTGCGGACAAAGAGAAGGGCTAAGATGGCTGTCACGCGGAACACTTTAAAAGAAAGAGAACCACTGAAGAGCGAGCCGAGCCATAAGCATGGTGTTTTAGGTCCGCGCAACAGAGACGGAAGGAGGCCTGGTCGCTTTAGACCTTGTCTCTCGCGTGGACTACGTTCCCACCGCCTAGCCTATCCTATCCGTCTCGTGGGCGAAAGGGAACGAACCCTGACCCTTCACCCTGGGAGGCTCCGGGGTGACCGAGAAGCCTTCCTTTTTTTCCTTGTGTCGGCATTTTTCTCTGGAGTGTGTTGGGAAAGAGTTCGTAAGAGCGCCGTGTTCCCTTCTTTTTATTTATTTAATTTTTGCTTCATAGCTCACCGATGTCCCTTTCCCTCCCCGATGACCCACTCGGCCCCGTCCCACTCCCCGCCATGGTCCGCGTCCTTGGGTTGTGCCGACAGGCATATCAATGCTTTGGTTCCTCTCTCCTCGTCCACCCACCCCTCCACCCACGGTCCTCCAACCCTTGGCTCCTTCTTTTTAAAATGGAATCTTTTTCTTTTTTTTGGAATATATCTTGATTGATTTCAGAGAGAGGAAAGGCGAGGGAGGGAGAGAGGGACAGAGACATCGATGAGGAGAGAGTCATGGGCCCGCTGCCTAGCCCGCAACCCGGGCATGTGCCCTGACCGGGAATCGAACCCCGATCTCCTGGGTTCGAGATCGCTGCTCCACCGCTGAGCCCCGCCCGCCCGGATTCTCTAAGACTTGGGCCCTGGACTCGGGCCCCTCAGCCGCTCCCCGCCTCCCGCCCCGCCCCGTCCCGCTCGGTCGGGGCCTCGCGCCCCTTGATCCCCCCCCCCACCCCATGATTCTCTAACGGTGGAGGGAGGGAGCTTTCCAGGCTTGGCCAACGGAGGGGGCTCTTTGCGCCCCGGACAGACCGGGGCCGGCCGGCTCCTCCAACACCCTCCCTTCCCGTGGTTCGCGGGCTGCGGCCTCAGTAAGGGTGGGGCAGTCGAAGAAGCCCGAGGCGAGGTCCGAGGCTCTGACTTTACCCGACAGCTTTCTGCATTTGAATGGAGCTATTTACTGAGTGAGGGCGGTCACAGTGAATCGCCCGGTCCTCCCCGCCCCTCCCCCCCCCACAACACCACCGCCACCTGCCTGCCCCCCCCCCCCCCCCCCCCCGGGCCCATCCGGTTGGGGAACCGGAGGGTAGGGGTTTCATCCTCAGCCCTGAACCGGGCCTCTGGGCCGCAGGAAAATCAATCGGGCAGGGGGAGAGCCGGGTGGCTGGCTATCTCAGGCCAAGCGGCCGAGGCGGAGTAGTGTTTGTGGAGAAGAGAGGTGCTCTGGGACCGCCCTCCCCTCTGCCTCTCTGGTTGAGAAGAGGCCTGGGGGGATGGCGGTGGGGCGGAGGGGACTCGGACCATGGGACTAGAGTCCCCGCCCACCTGTCTGCCCGCTTGCCTGCCCCGGCGCAGGCTGGGCGCTGCTTGCTCCCGTCACTCAGTTCGCTCTGGAAACCTCTCTCTTTACTACTGAGCTGTCTCCACATGAGAAACATGCCTATGTACAGAGAGTTTCAGTGACTTGCCTTGCCTTGAGCCCCCCCCCCCCCCCCCCATCGCCCACCGCCGCCTGGAGGCAGAATCCCAAAGGGTTGAGATCCTGCTCCGGAGAGGGGCCGTTTCACCCCATATTTCATAGGTGACGATGAACAGAGGAGACACACCTGTCCCCTCAGTGGATGTTGCTTGCCTTGGGCTCTGGCCACATGAAGGTTTCTCTGGCCTTGGGAGGGCTGCACGCCCCTCCTTTCTGCTCTGATGGGGACTCCTCTGGGGAACAAGGGGTGCGTGTTCCCAGAGCCCAGAGCCAGTCGAACAGCATCGGGTGTGGGGAGCCGCTGTGGCCCCAGGCACAGAGGAGCTGCCTGGGTGAGCTGCTGATGTGCTCCCCTGCTCCCTGGGAGATGTGGGTGAGCCGCTGTGGCCCCAGGCACAGAGGAGCTGCCTGGGTGAGCTGCGGATGTGCTCCCCTGCTCCCTGACACAGTCCTTGAGGCACCAAAGCAATACTAATTTAGCTTGCGGCCTTAAGTTCCAGAAAAGCTTATCAGGATGTTGGGCCCGGCCTGAAGGGTTAAAGGACAGTCAAGCCACATACCAAGCCAAGGACTCAATCCTCCCCGCAAGTTCCCATTAGAAGCCGAAACAAAGACAGGCACCAACGTCAGAGCTCCTGCAAGAGGCAGGGTGTTTACTCTGAGATAGCATTCAATGGCCTTGAAGGAACTACTCAAGGGGTAGGAATGCGGAGCGGGGTGCTATTCAGCAAAATTAACAGTGTCTGTATAAATTGAGCTGGGAAAATAAACTCGGGGCTGGCAGCTGGCAACAGGCATGAGCTGCAGCCCTCCCGATCCCATCTTTTTTGTGTCTGTCTTCTCTTCATCCTCACCCCTTCCTCAGGACCGTTTGACTCTGCCGGCGGGCTCCGGCAATTGGGGAATCATCGACCTGTGGGCCGTGAAGGGGAAGCGTTTCTAGGAGATGGGTGTCCCGTCACCTGCATGCATCGAGGGTTGGATGAGTTTCCAAACCATCCCGCCGAGGGGGACGTTAGGATTGAGGCCCTCCCAGGGGCTCATCTCCCTTTGAGAGCTGAGGTCCTCTTCAAGTCCATGTTCTCCACTCTCGAAGCGTCCACACCTGTGGCCTGTGCCGTGTGCCCCTTCATCCACATCCTGGAAGAATAAGCAGGTTAACCAGGTGCCCCCCCCCCCCAAAAAAAAAGATCAGCAATAGCAGATTCATACATTGGAGGACAATGGACCAGCAAGTTAAAAGCCATGATCAGTTTTCCTAGCGGAGACGATCACTTGGCTCATCTTTCTCCACCTGAGACTTTCAGAAGCTGCTCTGATCCCTGTAGCTGCGATGCGAGGAGGATGGCATGTTAGAAGCTGGAATGCTGTCCGGGGATCCTGTGTGCTACCTTATCTTTTTAAATGTTTTACATGCTTTCCTTTTTTTTTTTTTTTTTTTAAATTAATTTATTTTTTTTACTATATCTCTCTTGATTTCAGAGACAAGAAGGGAGGAGGGCGGGGGAGAGAGAGAGAGAGAGAGAGAGAGAGAGAGAGAAGCCTCAAGGATGAGAGAGGCATGGGTCGGCTGCCTCCTGCACATCCCCGACTGGGGATGGAGCCCGCAAATCAGTCATGGGCCCTGACCGGGAATGGCACCGTGATCTCATGGATCCTTGGCTGGCGCTCAACCGCTGAGCCATGCCCGGCCGGGCCCGATCTTCTTTAATGTGCACCTGTACACGGAGGCCTTCTCCAGAGAGTGAAGACCTTTTAGACAGAGAATCGGCACGTTTGGGAGACAGACGTGTTGTTCCGGACTAGGGGCGGGTAGGCCACGGCAAAGAAGCCACTAGGAAGATTAGGGGCCAGTTTTATTCGGTTTGTTGGGACCGACGGACGGGTGGCTCGCCAGTCCTCAGTTCTGCAGCCGCTCACCTGGATGCTGTTCACAGAGTCCCCGCCACGCTCCTGCTCCCCCCCTTCCCCCCTCCCTGTCTCTGGCGATGACAGATGTCTTCTTTCTCCCTCGAGAGTTTAATCTCCCCACCACCACCACCGGAGAGGGGTGTTGGGGGTGAGGAGGAGGAGAAGGAGGAGGAGGAGGAGGAGGAGGAGGAGGAGGAGGAGGAGGAGGAGAGCACCTTTCTCGAACCTGCTATGTCTTAAGTCACTTGAGTTCGAAATGACCCATGTGCCAACGTGGCTTCGGTTTGGGGTGACGTGTTGTTCCGGTGGTTTCCTTCTGAGCGGTTCCGGGTGGGTGGCTTACACCTCTTTGCTCTTCTGGCTGCTCTCACCTCTGGCTTTCGACAACCAGAAGTTTCCTCGCCTTCGTTTCCACCGTCCCCGATGCTCCTCCGTGGCCTGGGCGTTAAGTTTTCAAATGACTCCACAGCTGTAGCTGTGGCACGGCCCGACCCTGGGCCCTGCGGAGGAGTCGGAGCCTAGGATCGCTACCCAGTGTCTTGCTGTCGTTCTCTGTTCCTTCCTTAATAACCGCAGCGGCGGGAGGAAGACATTTTTTTCTCCCCTGCTAGGTTCTTTCAGCTGGCCTGATGACCGAGTCCACACGAGAGGGACTCACGAGAGAAAATAATCAGTTGTAAGTACGTAGGACAGCCGCGCCCCCCCCCCCCCCCCCCCCCCCCCCGTGCATGCACGCAAGCACATCCCACCCTCGGCCCCTCCGCTCCCACGAGAGAGAACGTTCGCCGGCCCAGGATTCCGTGGCTGATCATGGGTGTCGTCGTCGTCATCGTCGTCGGGCCCTGCGGTGGGTGGGGTGCTCCGGAGTCGGATGCTTCACTCCCTAGAAGTGTAACAGGATGACAGCAAGAAGCTAGGAAGATGCCTGGGTAAGTGGAATAGAGAAACCGAGACAAGAAAATGACACAAGGCCAAACAGTTTGGGCCGCTTGCAGCAAGACCTTATCTTCCCCCAAACGAGGACGCTTGAGAGCTAATGGTGAATACCCCTCCTCCCTGACCAAAGAACACGTAGGTAGCCGAAATCACCCCGGAACTGCTGAGGCAGGAGGGCGGAAGGGGGACAGAAGAAAGGGAGAGCTTGACCTCACTCACTCACTGAACAAAGAAGTAGCAAGCTTGGGACTTCTGTGTCCAAGACAGAAGGCAGAGGAACCCCGAACCCTGTAGACAGAAGGGTATAAGACCCCCTCGGACCCCAGGTGGCACACCCAGACCATCTGAGGTGCCCGATGGTGTTTTACGCCCAGTGTATTTTATTTCGGTTTTGGATCGGCTCGCCGTGCTTCCTTGATAAGTTCCCTCGTTAAAGACGACGACGACGACGACGACGACGACGACGACGACGACGACGACGACGACAACGACGCTGTCCGGTGCCACTCGTTTGAATTCTTTCTCCAGAGCGTGACGGGAACCGAGGAAGAGGCGACAGCCCTCGCCCTCTGACTCAGGGGGCTCTCCCATAACATCTTTCCTGGCGGCGGTAACATCTTTTCAGCTGTCCTGTCACGGAAGGACTCAAAGGACGCCGCAGGGCTGATGTCCCAGAGGTCAAACCGGCACCGCCACCGCCTGGCCCGGAGGCCCCCCTGCCCCGCCCCTCCCCCTGCCCCGCCATAAGGCACGTCTTTGGCCCAGACTACCCACCCGAGGCTCCAGCTAAACTGAGACACTCTTATCGAGTGGGGACATCCCAAGGGCTTAGAGGTTTCCTCCCGGGAGTGGGGCCGGGCCGGTCCCACCTCTCTTTCTTTTGAATGGGTGAGTTCTGAACTTCCCAGGCATGGCCGGCCAACCCTTTAAGGCACAACCCATCCGCTGCTGTTTTCATCTCCCTGGCGTAGACACACACTGCCCGCCCCTCCCCCCCCCACCCGGGGAAATGAGTTTCTGTTCTTCTCCTCGGTTTGTGTGTTTCGAAACCACCACAACTGTTTTCCACAGCGGCCCTACCATTTTATTACCATTATTATTATCGTTATTGTTGTTATGACTTTATGATCGTTATTTTCGATCATTTTTATGAGTTTCTTTGAGCTGCACTGATGACATAGGCTGGGGAGCAAGATCTCAGATGCTCCGGCCCTACCATTTTACATCACCACTGCCATCACCACCACCATCACCATCACCACCACCACCACCGGTGAGTGACTCGGTTTCCCCACGATGTGACCTCACCGGCGTTTTCTGGATACCGTTCCCCGTATTTTGCTCAAGGAATTCTGGGGGCTGTGTCCCGACGGTGCCTCCCTGTAGTGTTCATCGGCATTCATCGGGAACCACTGGCTCACATCTTCTCCAGCGCCTATTTGCCATTCATGGCACGGAGCTCTCCCCCTGTCCGGTGAGATGCCCGCTCTGTGTCTTTGGTCTATTTAGATTTAAATTTAGTTTAATTGAATAGTTTATGTTATTGTTTAATTTTATTATTTTTTTAAATTTTATTTTATTAATCCTCACCAGAGGGTATTTTTCCCCATTGGTTTTCGTAGTTTTGTTTTTAAAGAGAGAGTGGAAGGGAGGGAGGGTGGGAGGGGGTGAGGGCGGGGGGAGGGTTTGAGAGAGAAAGAAAGATTGAGAGAGAGATCAAGTTGTTGTTCCACTTGTTGATGCATTCATCGGTTGCTTTTTGAAAAAGAAATATGTTCTCATCGATTTGAGGGGTGGGGAGGAAGGGAGAGGGAGGGAGGGAGAGAGGGGGGGAGAAAGAGAGCCAGAGAGAGAGAGAGAGAGAGAGAGAGAGAGAGAGAGAGAGAGAGAGAGAGAGATTGATCCGTTGCTTCCCATGCGCATCCGGACTGGGGACTAAACCCGCAACCCGGGCCTGGGCCCTGACCTGGAAAGGAACCGGTGACCTTCCAGTGCACGGGGACGATGACGCTCAACCAGCGAGGCACACCAGCCACGGCTCCGTTGCTTCTCGTATGTGCCCGCACTGGGGATCGGACCCACCGCCTCGGCAGATGGGGAGGACGCTCCAGTTAACTCAGCCGCCCGGCCAGGGCCGGATCGACGTTGACCTCATTTCAAACACACGCGCCCTTTGTGGTGGTCGTCCTGAAGGCGAGTCGCGCTGAAACCCACAGCCTACTGACTTTGCACCAAACTCCCCCACACCCACACGCTTGTTGTCTCAGTGCAGATGTGACAGGCACCTCTCACAGACGCCAGAGAGGTGTTGTTGGACGCCCCCCGCCCCCACTGGGAGAGGGCGATTCCCAACCTCGGTGGGTGTTCGACCTCTCCTATGCACGATCTCATCCGAGAGACCTTGACCGTGGTGTTGTGACATGAATGTATTGAAACACGAAAGCCAATGGATTTTGAAAAAATGAAAGCGTACGTACGCATTTATCGATGAAACGAGGCGCTAGCAAATCGATCCATCTGGCTTACGAAGCACAGACGGGGTGGTTTCGGCCTTATGCGCCCGCCCACTGGTGTACATGTTTTGCTTATTATGATCGTTATTCCTTAAAAATATGTCTTTATTGATTTCCTAGAGAGGAGAGGAGAGGGATAGAGAGACAGAAACATCCATGATGAGAGAGTCATGGATCGGCCGCCTCCTGCACGCCCCCGACTGGGGATCGAGCCCGCCACCCGGGCATGCGCCCTGACCGGGAATCGAACCCCGATCACCTGGATCCTGGGTCGAGGCTCAACCGCTGAGCCACGCCCGGGCCGGCCGGGGGCGTCTAAGTTTTCCAAGACGGCCGTGCCAGAGATCCCGGTCCAGGTGGACGGCCTGTGATGCGAAGGAGCCGGTCCCTCGATCTCGACCGACCCAAGACCGCCGGCTTCGCCGTTTCCACCAGGGGCGCCCTTCTCTTCTCTTCCCCTCCTGGCTGCTGTTTGAACGGCCTGGGGAGGACGGCCGGGAGGACGGCCGCCGAGCGTCTCTCCCTCCCGAGAGGTGGAAGGAAGGTTCCCCCCTCTCCCTTTCCTTCCCCCTTCTCTCCCGCGTTCTTCTGTGAGGAGGAGAGGTTTTAACCGCTTGTTCTCAAGAGGAGGCCCGCGAAGCTCTGTTTCGCTTTCCTGCCTCCGTTTCCCTATTCTTCCCGCCGGGACGCTTTCCTAGCCTCTCCCTGTCCTGTAACACAGAGACGGACGCCTCTTACACTTGGATGGGGTCGTGAGACACAGAAGCGTGAAAGAGACGGAGGGATCTCAGAGGGAAGGCGGCCGGGGTCGAGTTTCCGGTCCGTGGCCTGTGTGGCTTCCGGGCCTTGCGAGTAGGCCTCGGAAAGACCTCCTCCTTGCGTCGGAAAGGATAGACTTGGGGTGGGGTGTGGAGGGGAGGAGAACCCCGAAGAAAAAGAGAAAGAAAAAGGCGGCGGGGGGGGGGGGTAGATGGGGACAGAAAGAGGCTTTGTGCTTTGGGCGGTGACCGCTCGATGCTAGATGACGCCAGAGGCGGGTCTGCAGGCGGATGGCGTCTCCTCGAGCTGCACGCTTGAGAAGCCTGCGTGGGTTTTGCGGGCGCGGGCGCGCGCGTTCTCGGAGTTCCACGCAGAGAGTCTTGTTTCTTTAATTTTATTTCCTTCTACTTTATTTTTATCATAAGAGAACATTTATTTCGTGGATCGCAGAGGTAGAAGAAGTCATTCCCGGAAGGCACGGGTTTAGGAAACAAGTTATAAAGGCCAAGAAAGGGCCCTTGGGGCTTGGGAGTGAGGAAGCTAATGCTAAGGTGCCTGGGGGGAGCGGGGGGGGGGGGGGGGGGCGGCGGCGGTTTGAAGGGGAGGGGGGGGCCAGAGGCTGCTTCCAGGAGGGAGAGAGCTGGGTCCTCCGTCCTAATGGTTTTCTCTTAGGACAAGGCTCAGGGAAAGATCTCCTTATCATAGTCAGCAGCTTTCCAGGTGTGTCCTTTCAGGGTTATGGTCTCCTCGGACCGGTTGGTTGGCCTGAGGGCGGGGAGAGGCCACCGTTCAATGCGGCTGGCCTGAGGTCGGCTGTGGCCGGTTTTGTTGCTTTTCTGATCCTGGAGCTGAAACGGGGCTGAGGCCTAGACGTCCTCTCTAGGGAGGAACAGGTCATGGGGTCCAAACCGCGGGGACGGGCGATCTGCTAGGGGGAGGAAAGGCTGCCCTGGGGGCGGGGTCCCACCCTCCAATTGTCTGTTGCTAGGCCCCTGGCGCTTTCCGCTCGCTCCCGTGACCTCCAGTACCTCGCCCCACGCCCTCGCTGTCTCCCTGCCTATCACATCCCCCCTCAAGGATCCTGGCTCTGAATGCTTTCAGAGAAAAGGGGCGGCACAGCTACTTTATTTTGCTTTAAAGCCTGCCTAGTTTTCTTAACCTATGTCTCCCTGATAAATTAAATTTCCGAGAAAGAGAGAGAGAGAGAGGAAGAAAGAAAGAAAGAAAGAAAGAAAGAAAGAAAGAAAGAAAGAAAGAAAGAAAGAAAGAAAGAAAGAAAGGAAGCCACAGAAAGATCAAGGGGCGATTCCTCCCTTGTTGTCCCCTGAACACTGGCCTGGCTTTGGTGGTGGAGTCCCCGGCCGCAACAATGTTTCTAGGTCCTCCCAGGAGGCCAGGGACAGGCTCATGCCCCTCCGGGACGTCTTGGCCCCGGCGCCCACCGCCTGCCGGCGACTCCGTGGGATTCTTTCACGCAGGAGTCTCCCCCGCCGGTCCCCTGTTCCGGCCGCCACCCGAAAAAGATTTTCCAAGTCCCCCCTTCCGCTATGGCGGCCGCGCGGCGCTGTGCCTGCCGGGAGCTCTGAGGCGGAGGCCCCGCCGCCCGCCGCCCGCCGCCCGCCGCCCGCCGCCCGCCGCCCGCCGCCCGCCGCGGGCCACGGGCCGAGGGCCGGGAGACACGATCCGAGGTGGGCCGTGGGCCGGTTGGAGATCGGTCCTCCGGGCCGGCGGCAGGCCCGCCACCCGGAAACGTCTCGCTGACCTTGTTCTCGGCGGTTGTCGGGCGCCACCTGGCGGCCGCTTTTATATCGTTCCTTCTGCGCAAAGTGGCGAGGGAGGGGATGGGGCCCTGCTGCCCGCCCGCCTGAGGCCTGCTTCCAGCTGACTGCTGGCTCCTCCTGGGACTCGGTTTGTTCTGGAAAGCTCTGTTTTTGCTACCGAGGGGCGACTTGCTGGGAGGCCCCGAGCTAAACTCCCTCGTCTCCCTGTTTCTGAAAGGGCTGGTGTCAGAGCTCCTACAGATCCTTTGGGTGTTCTGACCGGTGGACCGGCCCGGCCCGGCCCGCATCCTCTCCTCCGGTCCTGCCAGGCCTTGTGCAGAAATGATACCTCCTCCACGTGAGGAGTTCTTTCCCTCTGTCCAAAACGAAGGAGCAGCCGGGCAGAGGGGCCAGACCCCCTCCCCATCACCCAGCCGAGAGACAGAAATCCGGCTGCTCTTCTTCACCTAGCGCATCCCCTTGAGCGAGTCAGTCAGTCTCTCTCCCTCCCTCCCTCCCTCCCTCCCTCCCTCTCTCTCTCTCTCTCTCTCTCTCTCTCTCTCTGGACCTCACTCTCTTTGGCTGGCCCGCCGACTGCTGTCTCCCCGCCTTGCCCTCTGGCACGATTCTATGGCCTGGAGGAGAACCTGATCTCCTTCCCCTTTCCTTGCACAACGACACCTCCTCTGCTGGCTGGCTCGCCGGCTCGTTCGGGCGAGCCGGAGACGATATCTCAAAGTGGCCTGGGCCAAGGGGCCTCTTCTTCCCTGGAGCCTCCCCGCCTACTCAGTGGCTCTTCTGGGATCGCCCGTCTGTCTGTTGGACCCGGGATCGAAGTGTTTCTGTTTTGCCTCTTCTCCTGGTCTTCTCTGGTCTCCTTAGGAGGCCCCCTCTGCCCCCCATGTCATGTCATGTCATGTGAGACTTAAGGGAAATAAAACTGTGCCCTTTGCTCCCGTTCAGTTCTCCCTCCCTCCCTCCCTCCCTCCCTCCCTCCCTCCCTCCCTCCTGTTGGGTGAATGTTTTGGGCTGGTCCGGGTGGGCCACGGACCCTGAGAAGGCTTGGGCCTCTCGGTGACATCTTCCTTTCCGGCAATCTTGGAACTCGACCTCCTTCCCTGGCCTTGATTCGTCACTATGCTGACGTGCTCTCGGCTACCTTCTCGAGAAACCCTGTGAATGTGGACGGTGCCTCTCAAGAGGACACAGACATCCCCTTTCTTCATCCCCGGTCCGTCGTGCTCCTTGGTATCCGTGGACCCTAGCGAGCGAGCGAGCGAGCGAGTTTGAACACTCGGGTTCGCGCAGAAACCGGCACGCGGAAGTGCACGGAGGCTCTATTCACAACTTCCAGGACCCGGAGGTGACCGAAAGGCTCTTCTTTGTGTGGAGAATGCACACGCGGAGTGCGGATGGCCCGGGCGACGACGGGGACGCTGATCTGCTGAGTGACCGGCGCTGGAAAGAAATGAGAGCGACGGGGAGCCAGCCGTGAGGGGGCGGGCGAGGAACCTTCGATGCGCAGCATCGCTATCTGAAGGAAGCCGCTCTGAACCGGGCACCTACCTCGTGATTCCAACCCTAGAGGGCATTTCTGAAAAGACAAAACTATGGAAAGGGCCAAGAGACCGGCGGGTTCCGGGGTGGGGGGGGGGCGGGGTGTGCGTGCGTGCGTGCGTGCGTGCGTGCGTGCGTGCGTGCGTGCGTGCCCGTGTTGGGGGAGGGAGAGCGGCGACCTCACGGGGGCGGGTCTATGGGAATTCTCTGTAGGCTCCGTTGGGTCTTGCCCTGAGCCCCAAAGTGCTCTAGAGAGGCAGACGGGTGGGCGGGCCGACAGACAGAAGCCTATTTCAACAGAAGCACCCAAAGCCACCTCCGGGTGCTATCCCAGAGATGCTCCCCCTCCGG
This sequence comes from Miniopterus schreibersii, assembly GCF_964146895.1. NCBI lineage: Eukaryota > Metazoa > Chordata > Mammalia > Chiroptera > Miniopteridae > Miniopterus > Miniopterus schreibersii. The sequence continues at coordinate 57,633 of NW_027669744.1, read as the reverse complement.
TCCCGACTTCCCAGTCTGACAGCTTGTGGGGAAAGTCGGGCTTCTGGGAAGACTCGTCCTTCCTTTCCTTTGGACACGCGTTTTTGTTTCTTTGTTTGTTTTTGTTTTTGTTTCGTGTCGTTTCGTTTGTGTCTCGAGGCCTTCGCCGGACGTTCGCTGTGCGTGTCGCTACGCTTTGAACTCTCCCGCCGGATCGCTCGGAGAACTGCCGTCTGTCTCTCTTGCCACGCACGGTTTTCATCGACCGTGGATAGGGAATAACATGAAAACCCTCCCTTTTGCTTTGTTTCTGAGAAGCGAGCGCCTGGCTGCTGGCTTCTCTGTGGGAAGGGTGGCATGAGTGAAGGAAGGCGGCATTCTTCCTCCCCCCTCCTTCCTCCTCCTGTTGTCTTTTAGTGGGTGTCGGGGTGATTGAAGCTAGGAGTCCCCTTCTGATAGAGGCCTCCCGCCCGCTATCGTCCTGTCGCTTCCTGCGCACCGACCCGCACCCCGTGTGCTCAGGCGTGTTCCCTCTCGGGGTACCCGAGTAGAGACGAGAGTGGCCGGTGATGATGACGGAGTTTAGGAAGCCTCTTTGTTCGACTTTAAACTCGGAACCTTCATAAACGGTCAACTTTCCTACTGTGGAAGGGGCTCAGACTTTGGAGTTGGACTCCTCTGGGCCCGCCGGCGTAAAGTCAACCTCCCGAAGCCCCAGCCTCCGAGTGCCGCTTGGTCTTTGCGTAAGGTGAACGTCTCCGGTTCCGCAACGCCGTCCTCCCGAACATCTTAGATTGTCCTCTGCTCTCTTAGAGACTCTGGGAATGTGGGCCTAAGCGGGAGACGGACATGAGGGAGACCGACGGGAGAAGAGCATTCTGATCTTTAAAAGTTTTATGTTTATTTTTATTGATTTTGAGAGAGAGAGAGAGGGGAAAAGGGGGCGGGGGGGGGGGGAGAGGGGGTAGAGACAGGGAGGGAGGGAGGGAGGGAGGGAGGGAGAGAGGGAGAGAGAGGGAGAGGGAGAGGGAGGGAGGGAGGGAGAGAGGGAGAGAGGGAGAGAGGGGGGAGGGGGAGGGGGAGAGGGGGAGGGGGAGGGAGAGGGAGAGGGAGAGGAAGAGGGAGAGGGAGAGGGAGAGGGAGAGAGAGAGAGAGAGAGATTTTTTGGTTTCACTTATTGATGCCTTCATCGGTTGATCCCCTGACTGGGGATCGGACGCCCGCAGTGTCAGCGTATCTGAAGCACGCTCTCCTCCCGGGGGGTGGGGGGGGGGGTGTGGGGTGGATTGAATTTGTCAGTTTCACGGAACCGTGCTGCGTCGTGCTCATCGGTCTCACTGAAAGCACACATATTCCCCTGCTCACCCCACGGGGAGTCCTACTGAAATCCACCACCCACCGAGATGTCACGCCCTGACGCCCTTGTTATCTTTGTGCAGAGACGGACTTCTCTGAAACTTTGGACGTGGTCGAGTTTATCGCTTATTGCCTGTATGGCTTCTGGGCTTTGTGGATAGGCCTCGGAAAGACCTCCTCCCTGCGTTGAAAAGGATAGATTTCGAGTGGAGGGGTGTGTGTGTGTGTGTGGGGGGGGGGCGTGAAAGATAAAAAGAGAAGAAAAGAAAGACAATGGCGGGGGGGGGGGGGGGCGGGGTAAATGGGGATGGAAAGAGACCTTCTACTTTGGGCTCGATTCGGCACGTCTTCGGTGGACGTTTCGGAATGTGTTCAGAGGGCGTTGCGGTGTGTGTTCAGAGGGTGTTTTGGGGGTATGTGTTCGGTGGGTTGTCGGGGTGTGTGCTCAGGTGATGCTTCTTTGAGTTGTCCGCTTGAAAGCAACCTGCGCTTTATTTTTAGTGATTGATGTTTTTGGAGCTCCGTACAAACGCTCTTTGTTGATTGGAGTGATTCCTTTTTAAATTTCATTTCAAAACCTGTATGGCTTTATGAACCGATGTCTCCCCGAGAGACGTCGGGGTTAAAAAAAAAAAAAGAAAGAAAAGGAACCCAAAGGAAACGGAAGCCAAGCCCCGGATCAAACGATGGGCCCGTCGCTGTCCCGTGAGTGCTCGCCTCCTCGTTTAGCTTTAAGAGTCCCCGGCCGCATACGATTTTTTTAGGTCCTCCCGGGAGGGAGAGGAGACCGGGCCGGCGGTGCTGTGCCCCCAGGGGCGGCCCCGCCCTCTGGCGACTCCGGGGAGTTTCTCTCACGTCCGAGCCCCCGCGCCGTGCCTGCCCTTGTTCCCGCCGCCGGCGGAGAAAGGTTTTGCGAGTCCCCCTTACCCGCTGCCGCGTCCGGGCCCGGCCGGGACGCGATCGGTCCTCCGGGCGGTCGGCGGGACGCCCTCGCCGGCCCTCGATCCCGATCGGTCCCGCTGATGTCCTCGCCGGTTGTCGGGAGCCACCTGGCGGCCGCTTTTAGATCGTTTCCTCCTTGGGGAGCGGCGAGGGAGGCGACGTGGCCGGCGCGGCCGCGGGCGACTTCCAGGAGGCCGGTGGCGCTGTCGCGTTCGTGCCGGCGGCGCCGGGCTGTGGGTTGCTCTGCCCGTTTGCCGGAGATTGGACCTGTGGGACTAGTGAGGGAGCGGCTGCGGCGGCGCTGTTTGTGGGCCGCCCTGACGGGTCGACCAGCACTCTCCGGCGCCCCTCCGCCCTCGGGGCCGCCGCGGCGGTGACGGAGAAGGGTAAGAGCCTCGCGCCCGGGCGCCGTCCAGCGCGTGTCCGGGAGTCGGGCCTCCGCGGGCCCTCCCCGGCCCTTGGATGGTTCCCCAACCACCCCTCCGCGTCGCGCTCCGGAGGTGCCCGCCGACTCGCGCGACGGCGTGGCGGGCGCGCGGGAGGCCTCCGCTGGCTCGCGCCCCCCCCCCCCCGCGAGGTGGCTTCCTGGGATCCGACCCGTTCGTTCGTCGTAGGCGCGCGCCTCCGTGGAATTTTCTGTGGAGTCCCGATCGATCCGGAGGCCTGAATCGTACGCCCCCCGTCCGCCCCCTTTGGCCCTCGCGCGGGGGGACGGCCGGGATCTACCCGGCCCGGGCGCGTGCCCGCGTGTTTCCCCGGGCCCCGGACGGGACTCCCTGGCCGGGTTTATTTCGAGTCCCGTGCCGCAGGTCGGGACCGGGAGGGGCCCGTGCGTGGAGGCTGGGGGAGGAGGGCGAGGCGTTTGGGGAGGTGTGCACGCTTGGGTCCCGCCGTCGGACTCGGGTGTTTTGTTTTTCCCCCAAGCCCCGAGTCGAAGTCTGGGGACCGCGGGGAGCTCTCCTTACGCGAGTGCGCCGCCCTTGGCGGGATCGGGCAAGCCCGCGGTCCTCGGGGAAGCGCCGTTCGACGTAGGCGCCTCCGTGGATTTTTTTTCCAAGTCCCGATCCGGAAGCGCGTTCTGGTGCGTTCGCGCACGCCGGGCCGCGCGACGGGGAGGGCGTCAACGGCCCTCTCGCGCGTGTCCGCGGCCGCTTCCTCACAGGCCTCCGGGGGTCGACCAGATGGCCCGCCGCGCGCCCCCCCCCCCCCCCCCCTTTCGGGGGGTTTGATGGGATCCTGTGGGGTGGCCTGTGGCCGCGACTCCGTCCCAGGAGGCCCGCGTGACCTTTGGACGGGACACCCGTCACCGGGGATCGTCGATGTTTAGCCCGAGGCGGGCGTTTTGTACCACGAGATGAGTGTGGACACGGTGTCCTCGGGTGACTGGAGGACGGGGGTGTGTGTGGGGGTCTGCCCGCGGGGCTTCTCCCTTCCTCGTCCGTCCCTGTGGCCGCACGAGATGAAGCCGTTACGCCTCGGGCCTGCGCGCGCCGGCTGACGTGCGTCCGGGGCCGTTGCCCTTGGAACGCCGTGTTCCGGAACCCCCCGGTACCGTTGACTCTGACCGCTCGAGTGGTGTGCGCGTGGCACGCTTGGGGGGGGTTGGGCGGCGTCGCCCGCGGGGTCGTCGTCTCGCGTCCCCGGCGTCCCCGGCGCCGCCCCGCGTGCTTTCGCGCGGCCGGCCGCCGCCGCCCCCTCGGCTCTATGGCGTCGGAGACGGCTTTTCCCCTAGCCCGGGGGCCGTCGTTCGCCTCTTGCCCCGAGGAGGCATGGTTGCCTTCGGGGGGAGGGTTTTCTAAACCTGGTGAGGCTGAAGCGCAGGCCCCTCTCTCGCAGTCCTCGCCTCGTTTTCCCTCCGCGGCCGGCAGCTCGATGCGGTGGCTTTTCCGGGCCTCCTCCGTGCGTGTTTTCTGATCGATGTGGTGACGTCGCGCTCTCCCGGGCCGGGCCTAAGCCGCGCCGGACGAGGGACGGACATTCCTGGTGAATGGGACCGCTCTTCTCGCTCCGCCCGCGGGCCCCTCTCCTCTCCTTCCCCGCCTGGCTGGCGGTGTGTGGGAAGGAAAGGGGTGCGGAACCCGGCCCGACCTCGCTCTTTCCGCCTCCTTGCCCCTCGGGGCGACGGTGGGGCGCGTGGTCTTTATGACGCAGCGGACACTCTCCGCCCGCCTTTCCTGGCTGTGTCCCGCGGGCGGCCCCTCCCCGCGGCGGGGAGGGGCGTCCCGCCGACGCGCCGCGCGCTTCCGCCTGGGCGCGCGAGTGCGTTTCGCTTTGGTCCTCTGGTTGCTCCTGGAGCGCTCCGGGTCGTCGCTCAGGTGCCCGAGGCCGAGCAGGTGTTGTCGTCCCCCGTCCCCCGTGAGCTTTTCCCCTCGGGGTCGCCCGCTGTGGCGGTGCTCTGTGGGGGGGCCGCGCTTGGGGGGGGGAGTCCAGCCGGTCAGGGGAGGCACGGCACGCCCGTGTCCCCCGCCCTCGCGTGAGGGGGGGGCCGGACCTCCGCCGTTGCCCGGGCGGCGTGGGCGCTCGCGAACGGGGCCGAGCCGGCGACGCCGGCCGCTGGCTGAACCGTGAGGTTTCCGTTGCTGCCGTCCTTCTTTTCTGGGCCGGATAGTCTTTCTTTGCGTCGTGCCCGGCGTTTCGACGCAACGCCGCGGGGCTCTCTTTTAGCTTACTTCTGGGTGAGGCCCCCGGTGAGGACGAGAGGGCGATGCCTGAGGCAGCACGGGCTCGCTCCTCTGGTGAACCCGGCCCCGTCCTCGAGCGCTCGCGTTGCCGCCGTTGCTTTCCCCTGTGCCGTTGGGCCCCCTTCCCTTGGGCGCGCGCCCCCTGCCGTCCCTCGGAACCGTGCGCCTCCGCGGG
>NW_027669744.1:2500-40000 GCF_964146895.1 Miniopterus schreibersii | reverse complement strand
CCGTCCTTGACTTAATAGCCGTGCAAAGGTCCCTGTCCCTGTGGCCTTCCCAAGGGAAAGGAAGTCGGGGTAGGGAAGGAGGGAGGGGGAGAGAGAGAGAGAGAGAGAGAGAGAGAGAGAGAGAGAGAGAGAGACAGAGACAGAGAGACAGAGACAGAGACAGACAGAGACAAAAGATGAAAAGATGATGAGAGAGACGAAAGATAAGATGAGAGAGAGACAGAGAGAGACAGAGAGACAGAGAGAGAGAGAAGGAAAACGAAAGGAAAGGAAAGGAAAGGAAAGGAAAGGAAAGGAAAGGAAAGGAAAGGAAAGGAAAGGAAAGGAAAGGAAAGGAAAGGAAAGGAAAGGAAAGGAAAGGAAAAAGTCGAGTTTAGAAAAGTTACAGGGGGAGATGGAGGACAAGAATCTAGTGCTCGCACGATGAAGGGTCCTATCTTCTCCACGCAGAAATCAAGGTCTTCGCCTGTGACTTCCACTTGTAGAAAGTCACCCCCAACCTGAGGAGGCACCCCTTTTCCTCTCCTCACTGCCAGAAGCCCTTGGCTGGACCGTTTGACATGGCGAGAGGGGGAGAGAGCCCCGTCCCTGACAAGGGCACACGGCCCAGGCCACCGAGTTCTTCGGGGAGTCACCGGGTGGTGACTCAAAGGAATTGGGTAGTCATGGGGTCAGTGGGGGGGGGGGGGGGAATAGGGAAGCCCAAGTAGTCTTGCTTGAATGGCAGTAGCTCTTAAGACTTGGGGGGAGGGGAGGGAGGAAGAAAGGCAGGAGGGGTGGGAAGGGAGGAACAGACATGCTCCTGTGTTATTTAGAAGTTTGGACCATCCGTTTGTGCGCGTGCGTGAGAAATTTCCTTTTTTTTTTTTTTTTCCTTCTAAATAGTACACAAAACCAGGCAAAGCATTTTATAAAGATGAACAGCATCGGCTCGCCGCCGGCATCGGGTGGAACTGTTTGGAGTCCTAAACCGACAAGTGGCTAACACTGATTTCACCTAACCAAAGGGTTACCCGGTAGAGGGTTTTCGTTTTCGAACTTTCTTTTCTGGTGGAGGATAAGTCCTGGGAAATCAATCAATCATCAATCAATCTCTGTTGACTTGAGCAAAATACGTTTGATTTTGGTTCCTTACACTGAAGAGCCCTTCTTAAAAATCTTCATGTTTTCCCCAAGCCCAGTCCCGTCCACGACGACATCTGCCAAAACCTGAAAGCTGGAAAATGCCGCTCGTATCGTGCGGGTGATGGGAAGCGGAGGTGGAATCTTTGGCAGGGACGGAGCTGCGGAGAAATGGCAGCGCTGAGATAGCTGTCACGCGGAGTAGTTTCAAAGAAAGACAAGCACCGAAGGAGCGAGCCGAGCCAGAGCGTGCTGGTTTAGGTCCGCGCAACAGAGACGGAAGGAGGCCTGGTCGCTTTAGACCTTGTCTCTCGCGTGGACTACGTTCCCACCGCCTAGCCTATCCTATCCGTCTCGTGGGCGAAAGGGAACGAACCCTGACCCTTCTCGGGATGGCCGAGAAGCCTTCCTTTTTTTCCCTTGTTTCGGCATTTTCCTCTGGAGAGTGTTGGGAAAGAGTTCGTAAGAGTCTCCTGCCGGCGTCTCAAGGAGTGCCGTTGTTTCCTTCTTTTTCTTGCTTTCATAGATTTCCTTTTTGTTGAAAATATCACCGATGCCCCTTCTCTCTCCTTGTCCTTGGGTTGTGCCTACAGGCATACAAATTCTTTGGTTCCTCTCTCCCCCTCCACCCGCCCACCCACCCACCCACCGTCCTCCAACCCTTGGCTCCTTCTTTTGAAAGTGGAATGTTGTACCGTCCGTCACACGTGTGAAGAACGGGAACGGTTTCGGTCCCGGATTCACGCGACCCGATCTGTCCGTACCGTACGCGGACGTTTCACGCGGGTCGTTGACGTGTCCTAGCTCCTTCCCTCACGCTGGCTGTCAGATCTCCTGGGGTGGCCCCCAGGAACTTGCATCGGGTGGTGTTTTCACGAAGCGACAGGTCTGGAGGACCTTCTAAGAGCCTTGTCCCTGGGGACGCTGGGTGAGGGGAAACAGGACTCGTGAGGAGACTGAGTCGGCGCCCTACTTTCGGCTCGGAGAGGGCTTGTCTGCTCATCGTGTGTCCGTGGAACGGCTGCTTCCGTCAAGGCGCCTGTCTCGAGAACCCGCCCGCGTTCTCTCCTTGCTCTCGTGCTTGGGAAAGAGAAAGACTTGGGGTCTTTCACCCCGGGGGCAGCGCACTCGCCGGCTGATAAAAATCTCCAAACGGACGCTTTGGCCCCTGCCTGCGTGAATTCGTCTCGCGAAGGTCGGGCACGGCAAAGTCGTCCCCTCCCGCGCCTGTCTAAGACGCTGACATCTACTGTTTACCTTCGACCGGGACCCTGGACTCGGGCCCCTCGGCCGCTCCCCCCCTCCCCCGCCTCAGCCTCGCGCTCCCCCCATCTCCACCCCCACCCCCACCCCCACCCCCACCCCACGATTCCCTTCACGTTCGAGGGAGGTTTCCAGGGTCGGCCGATGGAGGGGGCTCTTTGCGCCCCAGACAGACCGGGGCCGGCCACTTCCTCCAACAGCCTCCCTTCCCGCGGCTCGTGGGCTGCGGCCTCAGTAAGGGTGGGGCGGTCGAAGGAGCCCGAGGCGAGGTCCGAGGCTCTGACTTGAAGGGGAAGCGTTCCTCGGAGATGGGTGTCCCGTCACCTCCGCGCACCGAGGGTTGGATGAGTTTCCAAACCATCCCGCCGAGGGGGATGTTAGGACTGAGGCCCTCCCAGGGATCGTCTCCCTTTGACAGCTGAGGTCCCCTTCAAGTCCGTGTTCTCCACATCGTGTAAGAATAAGCAAAGGGAATGATGCAGATAAACCAGGTGCCCCGCCCCCCAAGAAGATCAGCAATAGCAGATTCATACATTGGAGGACCAGGAAGTTAAGAGCCATGATCCGTTTTGCTACCTGAGACGATCGCTTGGCTCATCTTTCTCCACCTGAGACTTTCAGAAGCTGCTCTGGTCCCTGTAGCCGCGATGCTAGGAGGAGGATGGCACGTTAGAAGCTGGAATGCCGTCTGGGGATCGTGTTTGCTGACCCAAAGTTTTACATGCTTTCCTTTTTTTTTTTTACTATATCTCTCTTGATTTCAGAGACAGACAAGAAGGGAGGGGGGGGGAGAGAAGGGGGAGTAGAGGCATCTTAAGACTGGGGGGGGATGGGGGGAAGGGAGGAAGAAAGGCAGGACGGGTGGTGGGGAGGGAGGAACACACATACTCTTTTATGATTTGAACGTTGGAAGTTTGGACCATCCGTTTGAGAACGTGCGCATTTAACAACAACAACAACAACAAAAATAGTACACAGAAACAGGCAAGCATTTTATAAAGACGAAAAGCACCTACTCTTCCCTGGCATTGGGTGGAACTGTTTGGAGTCCTAAACCGACAAGTGGCTAACACTGATTTCACCTAACCAAAGAGTTACCCACTAGAGGGTTTTCAATTTTGAACTTTCTTTTCTGGTGGAGGATAAGTCCTGGGTAATAAATAAGTGAATGAATGAATGAATGAATGAATGAATGAATGAATGAATATATATATATAATCTGTTTACTTGTCCAAAATACGTTTGAGTTTGGTTCCTTACACTGAAGAGCCCTTCTTAAAAATCCTCTTTTTTATCCCCAAGCCCAGTCCACGTTGACGTCTGGGAAAACCGGAAAGCTAGAAAATGCCGCTTGTTTCATGCAGGTGATTGGAAGGGGAGGTGGAATCTTCGGCAGGGACGGAGCTGCGGAGAAAGAGAAGGGCTAAGATGGCCGTCACGCGGAATAGTTTCAAAGAAAGACAACCACTGAAGAGCGAGCCGAGCCAGAGCGTGCTGGTTTAGGTCCGCGCAACAGAGACGGAAGGAGGCCTGGTCGCTTTAGACCTTGTCTCTCGCGTGGACTACGTTCCCACCGCCTAGCCTATCCTATCCGTCTCGTGGGCGAAAGGGGACGAACCCTGACCCTTCACCCTGGGAGGCTCCGGGGTGACCGAGAAGCCTTCCTTTTTTTCCTTGTGTCGGCATTTTTCTCTGGAGTGTGTTGGGAAAGAGTTCGTAAGAGCGCCGTGTTCCCTTCTTTTTATTTATTTAATTTTTGCTTCATAGCTCACCGATGTCCCTTTCCCTCCCCGATGACCCACTCGGCCCCGTCCCACTCCCCGCCATGGTCCGCGTCCTTGGGTTGTGCCGACAGGCATATCAATGCTTTGGTTCCTCTCTCCTCGTCCACCCACCCCTCCACCCACGGTCCTCCAACCCTTGGCTCCTTCTTTTTAAAATGGAATCTTTTTCTTTTTTTTTTTTTTTTTTGGAATATATCTTGATTGATTTCAGAGAGAGGAAAGGCGAGGGAGGGAGAGAGACAGAGACAGAGACATCGATGAGGAGAGAGTCATGGGCCCGCTGCCTAGCCCGCAACCCGGGCATGTGCCCTGACCGGGAATCGAACCCCGATCTCCTGGGTTCGAGATCGCTGCTCCACCGCTGAGCCCCGCCCGGCCGGTTGACCTAACCCTTGGGCCCTGGACCCCAGCCCCTCAGCCGTTCCGCTCCCCGCCTCCCGCCCCGCCCCGCCCCGCTCCGCCCGCGGCCTCGCGCCCCTTGATCCCCACCCCCGCCCCATGATTCTCTAACGGTGGAGGGAGGGAGCTTTCCAGGCTTGGCCAACGGAGGGGGGCTCTTTGCGCCCCGGACAGACCGGGGCGGGCCGGCTCCTCCAACACCCTCCCTTCCCGTGGTTCGCGGGGCTGCGGCCTCAGTAAGGGTGGGGCAGTCGAAGAAGCCCGAGGCGAGGTCCGAGGCTCTGACTTTACCGGACAGCTTTCTGCATTTGAAAGGAGCTGTTTACTGAGTGAGGCCGGTCACAGTGAATCGCCCGGTCCTCCCCGCCCCCCCCCCCCCCCAACAACACCACCGCCACCTTGCCGGTTCCCCACCCCCCCACCCACGGGCCCGTCCGGCTGGGGAACCGGGGGGTAGGGGTTTCATCCTCGGTCCTGAACCGGGCCTCTGGGCCGCAGGAAAATCAATCGGGCAGGGGGAGAGCCGGGTGGCTGGCTATCTCAGGCCAAGCGGCCGAGGCGGCGAGGTGTTTGTGGAGGACAAGAGATGCGCTCTGGGACCGCCCTCCCCTCTGCCTCTCTGGTTGAGAAGTAGGCCTGGGGAGACGGCGGTGGGGCGGAGGGGAGCGGAGGGGACTCGGACCATGGGACTAGAGAGTCCCCGCCCGCCCGCCCGCCTGCCTGCCTGCCTGCCTGCCCGCTTGCCTCCCCTGGCGCCGGCTGGGCGCTCCTCGCTCCTGTCACTCAGTTCGATCTGGAAACCTCTCTCCTCACTACTGAGGTGTGTCCATGTGAGAAACATGCCTATGCACAGAGCGTTTCGGTGACTTGCCTTGAGCCGCGCCCCACCCCCACCCCCCGGTCGCCCACCGCCGCTTGGAAGCGGAATCCCAAAAGGTTCAGATCCTGCTCCGGAGAGGAGCGGTTTGGCCCCTTATTTCATAGGTGACGATGAACACAGGAGACACACCTGTCCCCTCAGTGGATGTTGCTTGCCTTGGGCCCTGGCCACACGAAGGTTTCTCTGGCCTTGGGACGGCTGCACGCCCCTCCTTTCTGCTCTGATGGGGACTCCTCTGGGGAACAAGGGGTGCGTGTTCCCAGAGCCCAGAGCCAGTCGAACAGCATCGGGTGTGGGGAGCCGCTGTGGCCCCAGGCACAGAGGAGCTGCCTGGGTGAGCTGCTGATGTGCTTGTAGGACGCGGCCCCTCTCTGTTCCCGGCTTGAGCCCAGAGCCCAGTCCACAGCATTGGGGAATCATCGACCTGTGGGCCCTGAAGGGGAAGCGTTTCTAGGAGAGGGGGGTCCCGTCACCTCCGCGCATCGAGGGTTGGATGAGTTTCCAAACCATCCCGCCGAGGGGGACGTTAGCATCGAAGCCCTCCCTTTGAGAGCTGAGGTCCTCTTCAAGTCCATGTTCTCCGCTCTTGAAGCGTCCACACCTGTGGCCTGTGCCGTGTGCCCCTTCATCCACGTCCTGGTAGAATAAGTAGAGGGAATGATGCAGATGAAGCAGGTGCCGCCCCCCCCCCCCAAAAAAAAAAAAAAAAAAAAAGAAGGAAAAAGATCAGTCATAGCAGATTCACACATTGGAGGGTACTTGACCAGAAAGTTAAGAGCCATGATCCGTTTTGCTACCTGAGGCGATCGCTTGGCTCATCTTTCTCCACCTGAGACTTTCAGAAGCTGCTCTGGTCCCTGTAGCCGCGATGCTAGGAGGACGGCACGTTAGAAGCTGGAATGCCGTCTGGGGATCGTGTTTGCTGCCTCAAAGTTTTACATGCTTTCCTTTTTTTTTTTTATTTTTTTACTATATCTCTTGATTTCAGAGACAAGAAGGGAGGAGGGAGGGTGGGGAGAGAGAGAGAAAGAGGGGGGGGCATCTTAAGACTTGGGGGATGGGGTGGGGTGGGCTGGGAGGAAGTGTTACAGAAATAGATGTGTGTATTAGACTTGAAATAAGGAACTCCATTTTGTGTGACCGACTGTCACTAGGATGCCTGCGTGTGACGATAAGATGAACACTTTGTAGCCCGGGGCTCCCGCGGCCGTAGCTCTGCGTGTTTAGCGGGAGCACCCCGCCAGCGGTTACTCTGTGGGGATTCATCTCGTGCTCTGTGAATAGTGTACAGTTTCCAGGGACAGCTGTATTGAAATGGAATTCACGGACCGTGGAGCCCATTCATCCGAGTGGACAGCTCAGAGGACTGCGGTATAGTCCCAGCCTCGTGCATCTACCGCCGCCACCTCCTTTCAGGACAGTTTTGTCACCTCAGAAAGAAGCCCCGTGCCCATCGACAGTTGCTCCCCGATGGTCACCTCCCGTCCCAGCCCTGCAACCGCGGATCCGCTTTCTGTCCCCGTGCACTTGGCGAGTCTGCCTGTTTCATGGAAATACAGTCGTACGCTAGTCAGCCTTTGGTTTCTGGTTCTTTCGCTTAACGTGTTCCTGGGTTCATCCGTGTTGTGACCGATGTGACATTTAGAGTGTGTTATTTTGAATGAATGACGAGAAAATCTAAAACTGAAATTTGATTTACATTTCCTGTAAAAAAAAAAAATAAATAATAATAATCCCAGATTAGGAATTTGTTCCGCCTACACCTAAAAGCCATAGAAATGTGCCTTATAAAATCTTAACCAAGAATCCTAAAGATGGCTCCCTATCCCCACGGGAAATGATCGCACACGGCGGAGCCTCGCTATATTGGACTGTCCATAATAAGGGACATGGACAACAGGCCGAGATAGGCGGTTCTCAAGCCCTGGCTCGAGGCCTACGCTTATCATCGTCCTTGGCGCGCTTCTATCAGCCATACCTTCTTTCTTTCTCTTACAGATCCTTATAGTCTTGATCTCAAAAGATGTGTTTAGGGACCGTTGGGAAATGGGCTACTTTCCTTCTTACTCTTATTCTACTCCTCACCATGGCGACGGGCACCCTGACTCTGACGCGGTGCCGACGGAGGACATACGCCCCACTCGTCGCGTGCTCTGATGATACCGAACATCGTCGAGGAAGTCTTCGTGATATCGTTTCCAACCTCACTACCTACCCCCACATCTTGGTCCTAGAATCACACCGTCTGTATCCTGACAGGTCTATCCTGGAGCGATGGGAGCTCGACATAACCGAATCCCTTCAAATCGTCTAAAGGAAGTAGAGTTGCCCCATCGCCTGATACTGTGCCACTTTTGAATCCTACTCCTCCTCCAGCGCCAGAGCTTGCTGATTTGGTGGCTTTACCACGACCTCCTACTCGTACCCCTTCGGCACCGACCGCGACCCAGCCTTGACAACCTTCTGCTCCTCTTTACCCACTTTCACACCCGAACCCACCGCCACGACGGAGACGTTGCCGCAGATTCTATCCCGATCTTATCAACCCTTCGTGGTACGCTAGGTTTGCTTGATTAGATGCGACGGCTTACCCACAACCTATTTGTTCTGCTTTCTCGGGTGGAGCGATGGGAATCGCTCAAGGAACCCTGGATGGTGTTCGAAGCCTTTCTGAATATGGACCGGGTCAGGCTGCAACGGATTGGATTTCTAGGCCGAAAGATTCTAGAACGATAGCCCGACGAGCAATGGATGCAGAAGATAGAGATCCACCTCAGAGACTCCCCTTGTCCGCACCAACAGAATTTCTTACTCAACTTTGTTTAGGGAGCCTAGGAGCTCCCGAATCAACCCCAGAACGGCACTTCCGCCCGGCCACGACCCCACGAGAAAACACGCGTTTCACAACAACTTCGCTTACGATGACCACCCTTTCCCCAACGTTTTCGTTCTCGCGTCGGGAAACTCCTACCACGCGACGCAGCCTCCTTTGCGATGGCGTCTCTCTCCCTAACCGTATCTATAGCTAAGTCTATGAAGGTCAACAGGCTGACACGTGACTTAAATGTCTTCGTGTCAGAAACGGCCACGGACCAGGCAAAAATGATGAGGTTAGTCTCATCGTCCTTCGATTCGGTGAACGCGCTGGCCCGCGCGGACTCAACGACAAATCGGATGATGATCTGAAGCGACGAAACAACAGGATGAGGCTATCCGAAAGCTTCACGTGGACCCAGGGGACCTCGATATTCCATTCCAAATGGATCCGCTCAAATGGCGATGCATCACGATTCAAGACCGTTTGACTCAGGCCCACAGAGACACGCTTCGTCGAATGCAGCGAGGTTCCGGATTTCATCCCTCGTGGAGCGACGCTACTGCGAGAGTTGACTTCTCTGAACCTGTTGCTTGTGCCGTGGCAGACCGCGAACTATCTATTCTCACGGCTATCGGCGGAGAAGATCTCCTAGCCCACTCCGCTGTGGACATCCCTCCCGAGATAGGGGAAGATCATGTCTTACCTGTAGGTGATCTTTTGTTCGTGGACCCCTGCTTCTTCCAGAGATCAGATCTTATCGAATTCTCACCCACTGTCTCTGTTGCTCATCATGCGCTTGATGCAGACTCTTTTCCCGTTCCTTGAATCCCACATCAGCCTAGACCCGCTTTCTGTGAGTGTGTGTGTGTGTGTGAGTGTGTGTGTGTGTGTGTGTGTGTGTGTGTGTGTGTGTCTTTCGGAGGATCCTCCGGGTGGCCCTGCCGGTGCCGAGAACCATCGGGAGCTGGTCAATAAACCCTGTGTGCTTTGCTTTATGTGCGTCTCTGTCTCCCTTCTTGAACTTGAGTCATTGGCTCGGTCTCATTGAACCAAAGCGTCTCTTGCCACTCACGGCGGTATATCCACGTATCGGGAGTTAGACCACCTGCGTATACGTCTCCAGAGAAACTGGGACGGGAAGAAAAGCAGGAGGGGTGGGAAGGGAAGAACAGAGATACTCCTTTATGATTTGGACGTCGGAAGTTGGGGCCATCCGTTTGAGCATTTAAAAAAAAAAAAAAAAAAAAGCACACGAAAACAGGCAAAGCATTTTATAAAGATGAAGAGCATCGACTCTTCGCCGGCATCGCGTGGAACTGTTTGGAGTCCTAAACTGACAAGTGGCTCACACTGATTTCACCTAACCAAAGAGTTACCCGGGAGAGGGTTTCTGATTTTGAACTTCCTTTTCTGGTGGAGGACAAATCCTGAGGGGGGGGGGGGGGGGGGCTGTTTACTTGAGCAAAATACGTTTGATTTTGGTTCCTTACACTGAAGAGCCCTTCTTTAAAATCCTCATCATTTTTTCGAGGTCCACTCCACATTCGTCGTCTGGGAAAACCTGAAAGCTGGAAAATGCCGCTTGTTTCATGAGGGTGATTGGAAGTGGAGGTGGAATCTTTTGGAGGGACGAGCTGCGGAGAAATAGAAGCGCTAAGATAGCTGTCACGTGGAATATTTTATTTTTTATTTTTTAAAATATATCGTGGTTGATTTCAGAGAGAGGAAAGGAGAGGGTGAGAGCGAGATAGAGACATCGCTGATGAGAGAGTCACGGACCCGCTGCCTAGCCCGCAACCCGGGCATGTGCCCTGACCGAGAATCGAACCCTGATCGCCCGGATCCTAGGTCGACACTCAACCGCTGAGCCACACCCGGCCGGGCACATGGAATATTTTAAAAGAAAGACAAGCACCGAAGAGCGAGCCGAGCCATGGCGTGGTGGTTTAGGTCCGTGCAACAGAGACGGAAGGAGGCCTGGTCGCCTTAGACCTTGTCTCTCGCGTGGAATACGTTCCCACCGCCTAGCCTATCCGTCTCGTGGGCGAAAGGGAACGAACCCTGACCCTTCACCCTGGGAGGCTCCTTGGCATGTTCCGGGATGACCGAGAAGCCTCCCTTTTTTCTTTGTTTCGGCATTTTTCTCCGGAGCGCGTTTGGAAAGATTTTGCAAGAGTCTCTTGGCGGCGCTCCAATGAGCGCCATGTTTCCTTCTTTTTATTCTTTTTATTTATTTATTTTTTGCTTCATAGGTCACCGATGTCCCTTTCTCTCCCCGATGACCCACTCGGCCCCATCCCACTCCCCCGCCACGGTCCGTGTCCTTGGGTTGTGCCGACAGGCATATCAATGCTTTGGTTCCTCTCCCCCCCCCCCCCCCATCACCCTCCAACCCTTGGCTCCTTCTTTTTAAAATGGAATCTTTTTTTTTTTTTTTGGAATATATCTTCATTGATTTCAGAGAGAGGAAAGGAGAGGGAGGGAGAGAGGGACAGAGACATCGATGAGGAGAGAGTCATGGGCCCGCTGCCTAGCCCGCAACCCGGGCATGTGCCCTGACCGGGAATCGAACCCCGATCTCCTGGGTTCGAGATCGCTGCTCCACCGCTGAGCCCCGCCCGGCCGGTTGACCTAAGACTTGGGCCCTCGACTTGGGCCTCTCAGCCGCTCCCCGCCTCCCGCCCCGCCCCGCCCCGCCCGGGGCCTCGCGCCCCTTCATCCCCACCCTCACCCCGTGATTCTCTAACGGTGGAGGGAGCTTTCCGGGCTTGGCCAACGGAGGGGGCTCTTTGCGCCCCCGACAGACCGGGGCCGGCCGGCTCCTCCAACACCCTCACTTCCCGTGGTTCGCGGGGCTGCGGCCTCAGTAAGGGTGGGGCAGTCGAAGAAGCCCGAGGCGAGGTCCGAGGCTCTGACTTTACCCGACAGCTTTCTGCATTTGAATGGAGCTATTTACTGAGTGAGGCCTGTCACAAAGAATGGCCCGGTCCTTGGGTTGTGCCGACAGGCATATCAATGCTTTGGTTCCTCTCCCCCGCCCCCCCCCCCCCATCACCCTCCAACCCTTGGCTCCTTCTTTTTAAAATGGAATTTTTTTTCTTTTCTTTTCTTTTCAAATATATCTTAATTGATTTAAGAGAGAGGAAAGGAGAGGGGGAGAGAGAGACAGACAGAGACATCGATGAGGAGAGAGTCATGGGCCCGCTGCCTAGCCCGCAACCCGGGCATGTGCCCTGACCGGGAATCGAACCCCGATCTCCTGGGTTCGAGATCGCTGCTCCACCGCTGAGCCCCGCCCGGCCGGTTGACCTAACCCTTGGGCCCTGGACCCCAGCCCCTCAGCCGTTCCGCTCCCCGCCTCCCGCCCCGCCCCGCCCCGCTCCGCCCGCGGCCTCGCGCCCCTTGATCCCCACCCCCGCCCCATGATTCTCTAACGGTGGAGGGAGGGAGCTTTCCAGGCTTGGCCAACGGAGGGGGGCTCTTTGCGCCCCGGACAGACCGGGGCGGGCCGGCTCCTCCAACACCCTCCCTTCCCGTGGTTCGCGGGGCTGCGGCCTCAGTAAGGGTGGGGCAGTCGAAGAAGCCCGAGGCGAGATCCGAGGCTCTGACTTTACCCGACAGCTTTCTGCATTTGAAAGGAGCTATTTACTGAGTGAGGCCGGTCACAGTGAATCGCCCGGTCCTCCCCGCCCCCCCCCCCCCCCAACAACACCACCGCCACCTTGCCGGTTCCCCACCCCCCCACCCACGGGCCCGTCCGGCTGGGGAACCGGGGGGTAGGGGTTTCATCCTCGGTCCTGAACCGGGCCTCTGGGCCGCAGGAAAATCAATCGGGCAGGGGGAGAGCCGGGTGGCTGGCTATCTCAGGCCAAGCGGCCGAGGCGGCGAGGTGTTTGTGGAGGACAAGAGATGCGCTCTGGGACCGCCCTCCCCTCTGCCTCTCTGGTTGAGAAGTAGGCCTGGGGAGACGGCGGTGGGGCGGAGGGGAGCGGAGGGGACTCGGACCATGGGACTAGAGAGTCCCCGCCCGCCCGCCCGCCCGCCCGCCCGCCCGCCTGCCTGCCTGCCTGCCTGCCTGCCCGCTTGCCTCCCCTGGCGCCGGCTGGGCGCTCCTCGCTCCGGTCACTCAGTTCGTTCTGGAAACCTCTCTCCTTACTACAGAGGTGTGTCCACGTGAGAAACATGCCTATGCACAGAGCGTTTCGGTGACTTGCCTTGAACAACAACCCCCCCCCCCGCCCCCGTCGCCCACCGCCGCCTGGAAGCAGAATCCCAAAGGGTTCAGATCCTGCTCCGGAGAGGAGCGGTTTGGCCCCTCATTTCATACGTGACGATGAACACAGGAGACACACCTGTCCCCTCAGTGGATGTTGCTTGCCTTGGGCCCTGGCCACACGAAGGTTTCTCTGGCCTTGGGACGGCTGCACGCCCCTCCTTTCTGCTCTGATGGGGACTCCTCTGGGGAACAACGGGTGCGTGTAGGACGCGGCCCCTCTCTGTTCCCGGCCTGAGCCCAGAGCCCAGTCGACAGCATTGGGGAATTGTCAGGAAGCAGCCTGAAAGACGAACAGATCTGAGTTTGAGCGGTGGGAATGAAAGAGACAATCGCAGTTATGGGATCGGGAGGGCTGCCCTCCGATGAGGTGCAGCCCCCAATGGCTTCAACGCCTTTATTATAGAGTGAGTAACAAACAACCGGTAAGGAGGGGAGGGTGATACAGAGTAGTTCTTTCCAGGCTGCACAAACACACTTTCAGGGTCAACGTCCTGCCTCCTGCGTGAGCTCAGACCTGTGTCACTGATCTTCATTTCTTCGGCTCCCCACGGGAACCTGCGGGGAGGGTGGAGTCCCTGGCTCCAGGCCCTCGGGCCACGTGGGCCACGTCCAGACGCGTGGCGGGCTCTCCGTATCCAGGGTCATCGTGGGGAGGGTCGAGTCTCTGACTCCAGACCCTCAGGTGGCGTGGACCGTGTCCAGACGCGTCACCGGCTCCCAACGGCTCCCCCTTCTTTCCTTTTTCCCTGGAGCCAGTGGACGCCTGTCTGCAGCTCTGAGAGGCTTTGTGTTTCCGCTTGGACACAGACCGGGAATAAACATAGGAACATGAACACTCCGGCCAACAACATAATACCAGAATAGAATCGTGAAGGTAAACTATGTGTAGAGATCATATCAGAAAACTTGTCAAACAGTTCTTTTGCTAAGTCTGCGGGTGAGGTATCGAGAGGAGCAGCCTTCTATAGCATTTATATCAGCATGCAACGTCAATAGATACGTTGCCTTAACTCCATATCCCCGTAAGATGGTCTTTACCCTATCCCACCCCCATTCAGAGTGATTCTATGGTCTCTTAGTCTAGAAAGGGTATCTGGCCAGTGGGATGGTGACACGTCCAGCTGGGCGCCCGATGGAGCACAAGGTCAGGGTATTGTGGACGCGGCCTCTTAGAGATGCCTCAGGCGGGCGCTGCCACTTCCTGGCGTGCCAAGGAAGCATGTTTGCCGGAGTGCGCTCACGGCGTTGCGTCGGCCGCCGCGCCGAGGTATATCTCTTGGGCTCTACCTGCAGCATACCGGCGTCCTTGCCTCTCGACTGGAAGCGTCACGAACGCAGGTTGGTGCGATGCCAACCAATCCGAGTTTGCATGAGCACTAGACACGCAGTTTGTGAGGGTACAGCGTACACACTTGATGGTGCAAGAATCAGCTAATTTCTTCATCCAAACCTTACCTAACAGTCATACGTAAGGAGGAGGAACACGGGCTAAACCTCCTTTAACAGAATGGCTCCCGTTTGGATGAGTCTCATCTTTACGTCTCACTGCGACAATGTCCGTGTTTGCTGCTAACTTCCGTACATTAGGTTGAACTCGCCCGTGCTCCGTTGGCGGTAAGGTCTCCACAAATCCTCCAGGTGTTTCGATCAGTTCATCCACGGGGGGGGGGGGGGGGGGGGGGTCTCCGATGCCGCTCAGCTGCTGAGAAACCTTCTGCATCCGATTTTTAAAAATTAAGGGTCCATAAAGAGAGATGAAGTATTTTACTAGGAGAATGGCAGGTATATTCCCCCTCCTTTACTTTTGCAGTGTGAGCCTTTGAGGTCCCGTGGGCTCGCTCGATGATCCCCCGGCCCCGAGGATGATAAGGAATGCCTGTGATAGGAGTCATTTGGAAAGTTGCACGAAACTCTGTAAAAGTTTTGCGAGCGTACGCAGGCCCATTGTCGGTTTTTAGAATTTTTGGAATGCCCGAGATGGCAAAACATGATAATACATGACAGATAACCCGTCTCGTGTTTTCCCCAGGATGCGCGCTTGCCACTAAAGATCCAGAATAAGTAGCCACTGTGACGTGCACAAATGACTGGCGACCGAATTCGGCTATAGGAGTAACATCCGTCTGCCAGATATGTCCTGGGAGCCATCCCCGTGGATTCACACCGTACTGAGGTGCGAGGGGCATGGGCTCGGGACAGTTTTGACGCTCCTTTCCTATTCGTCGGGCGGCTTCACGGGTCGTGTTCAATCGTTTTCTTAAACCCGAAGCATTTGGATGATGCGGAGCGTGTGAGGCTCGTGCTTGTTCAACAGAGGAAATGACTAAGGAAGCGCCACGAGTCAACATGTCTGCTTGCGCATTTCCTTCTGCGAAAGGTCCGGGGAGCACTGAGTGAGCTCCGATATGTCCCACAGAACAGGGTGAGGTTCGTGGCTCAATCAGTTGCCGTCAAGACAAGAGAGCGGTTATGACTGTAGAGGGATCCCTGTCAGTCGGGGTAGCCGTCTCCAAACCTCGAAGGATAGATACAGTGTATTCAGAATCTGTGTACAAACTACATGGGACGTCTTGCAAGCGTTGACATCCTGCAATGACAGCTACTAACGCTACGGTCTGTGCAGAGGTTTCTCGAGTCTTCGATGGACGGCCCCGATTATTGACGACATAGCTGGCGATTCCAGACGTCGGGCCCATCAGTCAACACTCAAAGAGCATCAGTCAGAGGTTCTCGAGAGATCATCTGTGGGAATATCACAGGGTTTTGAATGAATCGCTGTCATCATTTCTCTGATGGATAACGGCAGTCGATCTGCCCACTGTCATCTGCAAAAGCGAGCTGCCGTAAAGTTTCATTTTGCCACAACCGCTGCGGCTGCACGGAAGCGCGAGGCACCGTAACAGCGGCAGGCTGCTTCCCAAAAAACTCTAGAGCTCTTTTTCTACCCTGCGATGTTCATGGGGCCACCGATGGGGCACAAGGTGTGATCACCATTTTTCTGGAGGAAGGTAAATGAATCCCTTCTAGTGGAGCTTCTTGCCAAGACAGCCCAGCGGGCGGAGAATGGGTAGGTAAGATGATGAGTTGCCAGGCTCTTGTGTCATCCATTCCGACGATAGCCTTCTCTGCCGTCTCTAGAGCCCGTTGTCCCTCCACGGCTAATTCTCGAGGTCAGGGTCGCCACGGAGTGTGTCAAAGAGTGCTTTTAATTCACCCGTGGTTAAGCCTAAAGAAGGCCTTAGCCAATTCACGTCCCCCAAAAGTTTTTTGGAAATCAACCAGGGTGGATAGATTGTCTGTTCCGAACTGAAATCTTTGTGGCCTTACTTTCCTTCCGCCCTTCGATCGGTTGCCCTGAGTGATGATAAGGCGTGGCCTGTTGAACCTTTTCGGGGGCTAGGACGAGGCCAGATCTATTTAGTTGAAGTGCTTAACTCTGAGTAAATCACTTTTAAGTTTTCTAGATCACGATGAGCCGCGAAAACATCATCCGTAGAATGGATGACGTGGCTTCCGGATGTATCCTTCGATTCTCTTTCGTGGCCGTAGCCGCAAATTTTGGACGCCGTGTGGGACTGTTCGCCACGCCCCGGGGCAAAACTCTCCAGCGATCTCTCCGCATCGGTTCCTTAAAATGGGCGGAAGGAACGCCGAAGGCAAATCTTTTACAATCTGCGGGGTAGAACGGGATGGTGAAACGGCAGTCTTTCACGTCGAATACTATTCAACGGCATCCCGCGGGAACGGCCACCGGAGAGGGCAGACCTGGTGGGAAAGGCCCCATCGTTTCCGTAGTCTTATTTACTGCACTTAAATCCTGTCATAGCCTCCACTTTCCAGATTTTTTTCCCTTAATAACAAATATAGGTGTATTCCAAGGACTATTTAGATTCCTCCATGTGCCCCTGAGCTGACTGTTCCTGCGCCAATTGCCGGGCTGCTTGAATTTTTTCCTCTGAGAGAGGCCACGGCCCCACCCAATACGGGATTGTCAGGTGGCCGGGTGAGGCAGGAAGAGCAGTGACCTTCAGGACACACTGGAGTCACAGCTAAGACCTTGTTTTGTCAGTTGGCCTTGGCAGGGAATGGGCCGTTCTACCCCCCTGGCCGTCTTGGCCCGGTCCCTGCCCCGCCCGGCATGTAACCTGGGTCTAACATACGATGAGCTAGCTGCCTTAGGATTGGGGCTAGACAAGAACACTCCCATATTTTTGAGAACGTCTCGGCCCCACAGATGACGTGGCAGAAAAGGCAATACATAAGGTTGAAATGCACCGGGCTTTCCCCCCCGCATCTCGCCGTGTCAGAACCTGTGTACTTTGCAGCGCGGATGGATGGAGCCTGTCCAATTCCCGGCGAAGAAGTCATAGCAGGTTGCACAGGCCACCGGGATGGCCAGTATCGCTGACTAATGACTGAAACGTCAGCTCCTGTGTCTAGCAATCCATTCCGTTTCTTACCATCGCTCGGCAGTTCTCTTTCAGGTCTCTCGGGCCCCACTGTTTGAATCCAGTGGGCTCTATCGGAAGGGCCAGAGCCATGATTTCCCCTCTCCTGTTGAGATACAACTCCTCCTGTCTTCCGAAAGGGCAATCATATCCATTGCGCGATTCTCACTTCAGGGGCGAATGTCACGCTATCGAGAGGAGCTATACGCGTGACCTTTCGCTCCCCGGTATAGTCAGAATCTAGGACGCCCGGAAAAACTTGAAGTCCCCTCCTTGTTCACCCGCTACGTCCTACTAAGAGGCCTACAGTGTCTCTTAGCAGAGGCCCGTATACCCCCGTGGGTACGGCTCGGGGTCCCACCTCGGGTGTTAATACGTAGCGGGCGGCGGGACGGAGGTCCAGTCCTGCGCTTCCTAGCGCGGCTCGTTCCCTGTTTGGTCTCCGGTCATCCCTGGGGTGGGTAGGCTGACACGGCCCCGATCGTTTGAGGGGGTCGAGGCTGCCCCCCTCTCGTAGTTTCCCGACCGCCGTCAGGGTTTGCGGTCGATGTCCATCTTTGACCTGCACATGTGAGCCCGATGCTTTCCTCTTTTACATCTTGGGCACGGTCCTGGTTGTCTCACTCGTTCGTTGCTGTTATTCCTATTTCTACCATCCTTACCGGAAGGCCCTGACTTGCCACGGCTGTAGCAGTTACCGCTTCCTTTTCCCTGACTTCTCTGTGGCTGTTCCGTGACTCCTCGAATAGTCGTTCCTTGCAGCGCTGCAGCTAATGTCAACCCCGGTATCTACGATGGTCCGATATCGGCACAGAGAACGTCCATAGTCCGATAGCGAACCCTTCTTTTTCCAAGGTCTAACAGCAGACTGACGTGCTGAATCTGCATTCTCCTAAGCCGGCCGTGTTACCGGCAACATTCCCGCCTCTCCGTCAGGCACTGAGCGGCTAACTGCCTGAAGCAATCTGGAAACAAAATCTTGGTGAGGCTCATCAGGTCCCTGCCTTATTGGGGCTAGTTCTTCTGATTTCCTGCCAGGTGTAGGCAATGGACGCCAGGCCTTAGAGGTCAGTGCCTTCCTTGGAGGAGAAGCGTCATTGGTCCAGTGAGGCCCTTCTCCTAGTAACATCTCATCAGTGATAGGAATATGGTGTGTTGCCCTGTTTCTGTTTGCAGCCTCATGACAACGATCCTAAAATTCCGATTTCCGTAATAAATTGTCTCCTCCTGTGAAACGTGCTTTAGCTAGAGATCTCCAATGGTTAGGGGTTAGTGAAAGCGTCAGTAGCGATGTTTTCTAGGATGGTCAAAGTCTACGGAGCAGCGGGCCCCTATCGAGCTGTAGCCTGTTTTAGCTCCTTTCACATTTGGAATGACAAAGGGGTGTCATATCTTTGCACCTGATTAGGGTGATTAGGGTTTGGCTGCTCAGAGACCGGAAAGATGGCCAGCCCAGAATTCCACACCTCCTCTCCGCTCTCTTGCGCTTTCAAGAGCGTTCTTGGCAGCGGAGATAGGGTATCCTTGATCTGTTTTTCCATACGTGGATCATTGACATTATTTTCCCTGTCATCGTTATTCAATCTGGAATTATCCCGATCGTCTCCTTTCCGTGGAGAGGCAGGCGAAGCGGAAGGGAAAGTTGGCTTTTGTTCAGAAGCGTGTCACGATCGCACCAATCTCGTCAAACTGCCCGACAATCTCTGGAGTTACTTCCTCACTTGTATCGGTCATAGCTGGATAGAGACGATCGTCATGATTGTTAACGAGCAGCTGCGTCATCTAGTTCGGCCTGCTCTTCTGGCGGGAGCTCCTCGGCATCCCCTTCGAGATCCTTACCCCCTCCCCCCCCCCCGTACATTCTCTCCTCCATCCCATTTTTCCTCTGCTATAGGAGCCTCCTCTTTTTGTTCTATACTCCCTGTTTTACGTTCAGACTCATGACTAGGATCAAGGGAATCACGGACTAGGCTCCAGAAAGAGAATGTATCCGTGGGCACTTTTTCTGGCCCATATGCATGAGGCCAATCTCGTCATTTCCCCCCCACCTTTTCCCATGTTTTTACATTGACCAGGTGCCGCCCCCCCCCCCCCCCAAGAAGATCAGCAATAGCCGATTCATACACTGGAGGACCAGGAAGTTAAGAGCCATGATCCGTTTTGCTACCTGAGACGATCACTCGGCTCATCTTTCTCCACCTGATACCAAGAAGCTGCTGTGATCCCTGTAGCTGCGATGGTAGGAGGATGGCACGTTAGAAGCCGGAATGCTGTCCGGGGATCCTGTTTGCTACCTTATAGTTTTAGATGTTTTACATGCTTTTTTTTTTTTTTTTTTTTTTACTATATCTCTCTTGATTTAAGAGACAGGGAGGAGGAGGAAGGGAGGGAGGGGGAGAGACAGACAGACAGACAGAGAGAGAGGTTGAGGCATCTTAAGACTTGGGGGTGTGGTGGGGTGCGGTGGGGAGGGAGGAAGAAAGGCAGGAGGGGTGGAAAGGGAGGAACAGACATACTCCTTTATGATTTGAACGTTGGAAGTTTGGACCATCCGTTTGAGCACGTGCGCATTTAACCAAAATAATAAATAAATAAAATAGTACACAAAAACAGGCAAACATTTTATAAAGATGAAAAGCATCTACTCTTCACCGGCATCGGGTGGAACTGTTTGGAGTCCTAAACTGACAAGTGGCTAACACTGATTTCACCTAACCAAAGAGTTACCCAGTAGAGGGTTTTTATTTTCAAACTTTCTTTTCTGGTGGAGGACAAATCCTGGGTAAATAAATAAATAAATAAATAAATAAATCTGTTGACTTGAGCAAAATACGTTCGATTATGGTTCCTTACACTGAAGAGCCCTTCTTAAAAATCCTCATTTCTTTTCCAAGCCCTGTCCACATCGACGTCCGGGAAAACCTGAGACCTGGAAAATGCCGCTTGTTTCCTGCGGGTGATTGGAAGGGGAGGTGGAATCTTTTGGAGCTGCGGACAAAGAGAAGGGCTAAGATGGCTGTCACGCGGAACACTTTAAAAGAAAGAGAACCACTGAAGAGCGAGCCGAGCCATAAGCATGGTGTTTTAGGTCCGCGCAACAGAGACGGAAGGAGGCCTGGTCGCTTTAGACCTTGTCTCTCGCGTGGACTACGTTCCCACCGCCTAGCCTATCCTATCCGTCTCGTGGGCGAAAGGGAACGAACCCTGACCCTTCACCCTGGGAGGCTCCGGGGTGACCGAGAAGCCTTCCTTTTTTTCCTTGTGTCGGCATTTTTCTCTGGAGTGTGTTGGGAAAGAGTTCGTAAGAGCGCCGTGTTCCCTTCTTTTTATTTATTTAATTTTTGCTTCATAGCTCACCGATGTCCCTTTCCCTCCCCGATGACCCACTCGGCCCCGTCCCACTCCCCGCCATGGTCCGCGTCCTTGGGTTGTGCCGACAGGCATATCAATGCTTTGGTTCCTCTCTCCTCGTCCACCCACCCCTCCACCCACGGTCCTCCAACCCTTGGCTCCTTCTTTTTAAAATGGAATCTTTTTCTTTTTTTTGGAATATATCTTGATTGATTTCAGAGAGAGGAAAGGCGAGGGAGGGAGAGAGGGACAGAGACATCGATGAGGAGAGAGTCATGGGCCCGCTGCCTAGCCCGCAACCCGGGCATGTGCCCTGACCGGGAATCGAACCCCGATCTCCTGGGTTCGAGATCGCTGCTCCACCGCTGAGCCCCGCCCGCCCGGATTCTCTAAGACTTGGGCCCTGGACTCGGGCCCCTCAGCCGCTCCCCGCCTCCCGCCCCGCCCCGTCCCGCTCGGTCGGGGCCTCGCGCCCCTTGATCCCCCCCCCCACCCCATGATTCTCTAACGGTGGAGGGAGGGAGCTTTCCAGGCTTGGCCAACGGAGGGGGCTCTTTGCGCCCCGGACAGACCGGGGCCGGCCGGCTCCTCCAACACCCTCCCTTCCCGTGGTTCGCGGGCTGCGGCCTCAGTAAGGGTGGGGCAGTCGAAGAAGCCCGAGGCGAGGTCCGAGGCTCTGACTTTACCCGACAGCTTTCTGCATTTGAATGGAGCTATTTACTGAGTGAGGGCGGTCACAGTGAATCGCCCGGTCCTCCCCGCCCCTCCCCCCCCCACAACACCACCGCCACCTGCCTGCCCCCCCCCCCCCCCCCCCCCGGGCCCATCCGGTTGGGGAACCGGAGGGTAGGGGTTTCATCCTCAGCCCTGAACCGGGCCTCTGGGCCGCAGGAAAATCAATCGGGCAGGGGGAGAGCCGGGTGGCTGGCTATCTCAGGCCAAGCGGCCGAGGCGGAGTAGTGTTTGTGGAGAAGAGAGGTGCTCTGGGACCGCCCTCCCCTCTGCCTCTCTGGTTGAGAAGAGGCCTGGGGGGATGGCGGTGGGGCGGAGGGGACTCGGACCATGGGACTAGAGTCCCCGCCCACCTGTCTGCCCGCTTGCCTGCCCCGGCGCAGGCTGGGCGCTGCTTGCTCCCGTCACTCAGTTCGCTCTGGAAACCTCTCTCTTTACTACTGAGCTGTCTCCACATGAGAAACATGCCTATGTACAGAGAGTTTCAGTGACTTGCCTTGCCTTGAGCCCCCCCCCCCCCCCCCCATCGCCCACCGCCGCCTGGAGGCAGAATCCCAAAGGGTTGAGATCCTGCTCCGGAGAGGGGCCGTTTCACCCCATATTTCATAGGTGACGATGAACAGAGGAGACACACCTGTCCCCTCAGTGGATGTTGCTTGCCTTGGGCTCTGGCCACATGAAGGTTTCTCTGGCCTTGGGAGGGCTGCACGCCCCTCCTTTCTGCTCTGATGGGGACTCCTCTGGGGAACAAGGGGTGCGTGTTCCCAGAGCCCAGAGCCAGTCGAACAGCATCGGGTGTGGGGAGCCGCTGTGGCCCCAGGCACAGAGGAGCTGCCTGGGTGAGCTGCTGATGTGCTCCCCTGCTCCCTGGGAGATGTGGGTGAGCCGCTGTGGCCCCAGGCACAGAGGAGCTGCCTGGGTGAGCTGCGGATGTGCTCCCCTGCTCCCTGACACAGTCCTTGAGGCACCAAAGCAATACTAATTTAGCTTGCGGCCTTAAGTTCCAGAAAAGCTTATCAGGATGTTGGGCCCGGCCTGAAGGGTTAAAGGACAGTCAAGCCACATACCAAGCCAAGGACTCAATCCTCCCCGCAAGTTCCCATTAGAAGCCGAAACAAAGACAGGCACCAACGTCAGAGCTCCTGCAAGAGGCAGGGTGTTTACTCTGAGATAGCATTCAATGGCCTTGAAGGAACTACTCAAGGGGTAGGAATGCGGAGCGGGGTGCTATTCAGCAAAATTAACAGTGTCTGTATAAATTGAGCTGGGAAAATAAACTCGGGGCTGGCAGCTGGCAACAGGCATGAGCTGCAGCCCTCCCGATCCCATCTTTTTTGTGTCTGTCTTCTCTTCATCCTCACCCCTTCCTCAGGACCGTTTGACTCTGCCGGCGGGCTCCGGCAATTGGGGAATCATCGACCTGTGGGCCGTGAAGGGGAAGCGTTTCTAGGAGATGGGTGTCCCGTCACCTGCATGCATCGAGGGTTGGATGAGTTTCCAAACCATCCCGCCGAGGGGGACGTTAGGATTGAGGCCCTCCCAGGGGCTCATCTCCCTTTGAGAGCTGAGGTCCTCTTCAAGTCCATGTTCTCCACTCTCGAAGCGTCCACACCTGTGGCCTGTGCCGTGTGCCCCTTCATCCACATCCTGGAAGAATAAGCAGGTTAACCAGGTGCCCCCCCCCCCCAAAAAAAAAGATCAGCAATAGCAGATTCATACATTGGAGGACAATGGACCAGCAAGTTAAAAGCCATGATCAGTTTTCCTAGCGGAGACGATCACTTGGCTCATCTTTCTCCACCTGAGACTTTCAGAAGCTGCTCTGATCCCTGTAGCTGCGATGCGAGGAGGATGGCATGTTAGAAGCTGGAATGCTGTCCGGGGATCCTGTGTGCTACCTTATCTTTTTAAATGTTTTACATGCTTTCCTTTTTTTTTTTTTTTTTTTAAATTAATTTATTTTTTTTACTATATCTCTCTTGATTTCAGAGACAAGAAGGGAGGAGGGCGGGGGAGAGAGAGAGAGAGAGAGAGAGAGAGAGAGAGAAGCCTCAAGGATGAGAGAGGCATGGGTCGGCTGCCTCCTGCACATCCCCGACTGGGGATGGAGCCCGCAAATCAGTCATGGGCCCTGACCGGGAATGGCACCGTGATCTCATGGATCCT
The DNA here is from genome assembly GCF_964146895.1 of Miniopterus schreibersii. Classification (NCBI taxonomy): domain Eukaryota; kingdom Metazoa; phylum Chordata; class Mammalia; order Chiroptera; family Miniopteridae; genus Miniopterus; species Miniopterus schreibersii. Next base: position 16,761 of record NW_027669744.1, on the reverse strand, counting down.
TGGCTGGCGCTCAACCGCTGAGCCATGCCCGGCCGGGCCCGATCTTCTTTAATGTGCACCTGTACACGGAGGCCTTCTCCAGAGAGTGAAGACCTTTTAGACAGAGAATCGGCACGTTTGGGAGACAGACGTGTTGTTCCGGACTAGGGGCGGGTAGGCCACGGCAAAGAAGCCACTAGGAAGATTAGGGGCCAGTTTTATTCGGTTTGTTGGGACCGACGGACGGGTGGCTCGCCAGTCCTCAGTTCTGCAGCCGCTCACCTGGATGCTGTTCACAGAGTCCCCGCCACGCTCCTGCTCCCCCCCTTCCCCCCTCCCTGTCTCTGGCGATGACAGATGTCTTCTTTCTCCCTCGAGAGTTTAATCTCCCCACCACCACCACCGGAGAGGGGTGTTGGGGGTGAGGAGGAGGAGAAGGAGGAGGAGGAGGAGGAGGAGGAGGAGGAGGAGGAGGAGGAGGAGAGCACCTTTCTCGAACCTGCTATGTCTTAAGTCACTTGAGTTCGAAATGACCCATGTGCCAACGTGGCTTCGGTTTGGGGTGACGTGTTGTTCCGGTGGTTTCCTTCTGAGCGGTTCCGGGTGGGTGGCTTACACCTCTTTGCTCTTCTGGCTGCTCTCACCTCTGGCTTTCGACAACCAGAAGTTTCCTCGCCTTCGTTTCCACCGTCCCCGATGCTCCTCCGTGGCCTGGGCGTTAAGTTTTCAAATGACTCCACAGCTGTAGCTGTGGCACGGCCCGACCCTGGGCCCTGCGGAGGAGTCGGAGCCTAGGATCGCTACCCAGTGTCTTGCTGTCGTTCTCTGTTCCTTCCTTAATAACCGCAGCGGCGGGAGGAAGACATTTTTTTCTCCCCTGCTAGGTTCTTTCAGCTGGCCTGATGACCGAGTCCACACGAGAGGGACTCACGAGAGAAAATAATCAGTTGTAAGTACGTAGGACAGCCGCGCCCCCCCCCCCCCCCCCCCCCCCCCCGTGCATGCACGCAAGCACATCCCACCCTCGGCCCCTCCGCTCCCACGAGAGAGAACGTTCGCCGGCCCAGGATTCCGTGGCTGATCATGGGTGTCGTCGTCGTCATCGTCGTCGGGCCCTGCGGTGGGTGGGGTGCTCCGGAGTCGGATGCTTCACTCCCTAGAAGTGTAACAGGATGACAGCAAGAAGCTAGGAAGATGCCTGGGTAAGTGGAATAGAGAAACCGAGACAAGAAAATGACACAAGGCCAAACAGTTTGGGCCGCTTGCAGCAAGACCTTATCTTCCCCCAAACGAGGACGCTTGAGAGCTAATGGTGAATACCCCTCCTCCCTGACCAAAGAACACGTAGGTAGCCGAAATCACCCCGGAACTGCTGAGGCAGGAGGGCGGAAGGGGGACAGAAGAAAGGGAGAGCTTGACCTCACTCACTCACTGAACAAAGAAGTAGCAAGCTTGGGACTTCTGTGTCCAAGACAGAAGGCAGAGGAACCCCGAACCCTGTAGACAGAAGGGTATAAGACCCCCTCGGACCCCAGGTGGCACACCCAGACCATCTGAGGTGCCCGATGGTGTTTTACGCCCAGTGTATTTTATTTCGGTTTTGGATCGGCTCGCCGTGCTTCCTTGATAAGTTCCCTCGTTAAAGACGACGACGACGACGACGACGACGACGACGACGACGACGACGACGACGACAACGACGCTGTCCGGTGCCACTCGTTTGAATTCTTTCTCCAGAGCGTGACGGGAACCGAGGAAGAGGCGACAGCCCTCGCCCTCTGACTCAGGGGGCTCTCCCATAACATCTTTCCTGGCGGCGGTAACATCTTTTCAGCTGTCCTGTCACGGAAGGACTCAAAGGACGCCGCAGGGCTGATGTCCCAGAGGTCAAACCGGCACCGCCACCGCCTGGCCCGGAGGCCCCCCTGCCCCGCCCCTCCCCCTGCCCCGCCATAAGGCACGTCTTTGGCCCAGACTACCCACCCGAGGCTCCAGCTAAACTGAGACACTCTTATCGAGTGGGGACATCCCAAGGGCTTAGAGGTTTCCTCCCGGGAGTGGGGCCGGGCCGGTCCCACCTCTCTTTCTTTTGAATGGGTGAGTTCTGAACTTCCCAGGCATGGCCGGCCAACCCTTTAAGGCACAACCCATCCGCTGCTGTTTTCATCTCCCTGGCGTAGACACACACTGCCCGCCCCTCCCCCCCCCACCCGGGGAAATGAGTTTCTGTTCTTCTCCTCGGTTTGTGTGTTTCGAAACCACCACAACTGTTTTCCACAGCGGCCCTACCATTTTATTACCATTATTATTATCGTTATTGTTGTTATGACTTTATGATCGTTATTTTCGATCATTTTTATGAGTTTCTTTGAGCTGCACTGATGACATAGGCTGGGGAGCAAGATCTCAGATGCTCCGGCCCTACCATTTTACATCACCACTGCCATCACCACCACCATCACCATCACCACCACCACCACCGGTGAGTGACTCGGTTTCCCCACGATGTGACCTCACCGGCGTTTTCTGGATACCGTTCCCCGTATTTTGCTCAAGGAATTCTGGGGGCTGTGTCCCGACGGTGCCTCCCTGTAGTGTTCATCGGCATTCATCGGGAACCACTGGCTCACATCTTCTCCAGCGCCTATTTGCCATTCATGGCACGGAGCTCTCCCCCTGTCCGGTGAGATGCCCGCTCTGTGTCTTTGGTCTATTTAGATTTAAATTTAGTTTAATTGAATAGTTTATGTTATTGTTTAATTTTATTATTTTTTTAAATTTTATTTTATTAATCCTCACCAGAGGGTATTTTTCCCCATTGGTTTTCGTAGTTTTGTTTTTAAAGAGAGAGTGGAAGGGAGGGAGGGTGGGAGGGGGTGAGGGCGGGGGGAGGGTTTGAGAGAGAAAGAAAGATTGAGAGAGAGATCAAGTTGTTGTTCCACTTGTTGATGCATTCATCGGTTGCTTTTTGAAAAAGAAATATGTTCTCATCGATTTGAGGGGTGGGGAGGAAGGGAGAGGGAGGGAGGGAGAGAGGGGGGGAGAAAGAGAGCCAGAGAGAGAGAGAGAGAGAGAGAGAGAGAGAGAGAGAGAGAGAGAGAGAGAGATTGATCCGTTGCTTCCCATGCGCATCCGGACTGGGGACTAAACCCGCAACCCGGGCCTGGGCCCTGACCTGGAAAGGAACCGGTGACCTTCCAGTGCACGGGGACGATGACGCTCAACCAGCGAGGCACACCAGCCACGGCTCCGTTGCTTCTCGTATGTGCCCGCACTGGGGATCGGACCCACCGCCTCGGCAGATGGGGAGGACGCTCCAGTTAACTCAGCCGCCCGGCCAGGGCCGGATCGACGTTGACCTCATTTCAAACACACGCGCCCTTTGTGGTGGTCGTCCTGAAGGCGAGTCGCGCTGAAACCCACAGCCTACTGACTTTGCACCAAACTCCCCCACACCCACACGCTTGTTGTCTCAGTGCAGATGTGACAGGCACCTCTCACAGACGCCAGAGAGGTGTTGTTGGACGCCCCCCGCCCCCACTGGGAGAGGGCGATTCCCAACCTCGGTGGGTGTTCGACCTCTCCTATGCACGATCTCATCCGAGAGACCTTGACCGTGGTGTTGTGACATGAATGTATTGAAACACGAAAGCCAATGGATTTTGAAAAAATGAAAGCGTACGTACGCATTTATCGATGAAACGAGGCGCTAGCAAATCGATCCATCTGGCTTACGAAGCACAGACGGGGTGGTTTCGGCCTTATGCGCCCGCCCACTGGTGTACATGTTTTGCTTATTATGATCGTTATTCCTTAAAAATATGTCTTTATTGATTTCCTAGAGAGGAGAGGAGAGGGATAGAGAGACAGAAACATCCATGATGAGAGAGTCATGGATCGGCCGCCTCCTGCACGCCCCCGACTGGGGATCGAGCCCGCCACCCGGGCATGCGCCCTGACCGGGAATCGAACCCCGATCACCTGGATCCTGGGTCGAGGCTCAACCGCTGAGCCACGCCCGGGCCGGCCGGGGGCGTCTAAGTTTTCCAAGACGGCCGTGCCAGAGATCCCGGTCCAGGTGGACGGCCTGTGATGCGAAGGAGCCGGTCCCTCGATCTCGACCGACCCAAGACCGCCGGCTTCGCCGTTTCCACCAGGGGCGCCCTTCTCTTCTCTTCCCCTCCTGGCTGCTGTTTGAACGGCCTGGGGAGGACGGCCGGGAGGACGGCCGCCGAGCGTCTCTCCCTCCCGAGAGGTGGAAGGAAGGTTCCCCCCTCTCCCTTTCCTTCCCCCTTCTCTCCCGCGTTCTTCTGTGAGGAGGAGAGGTTTTAACCGCTTGTTCTCAAGAGGAGGCCCGCGAAGCTCTGTTTCGCTTTCCTGCCTCCGTTTCCCTATTCTTCCCGCCGGGACGCTTTCCTAGCCTCTCCCTGTCCTGTAACACAGAGACGGACGCCTCTTACACTTGGATGGGGTCGTGAGACACAGAAGCGTGAAAGAGACGGAGGGATCTCAGAGGGAAGGCGGCCGGGGTCGAGTTTCCGGTCCGTGGCCTGTGTGGCTTCCGGGCCTTGCGAGTAGGCCTCGGAAAGACCTCCTCCTTGCGTCGGAAAGGATAGACTTGGGGTGGGGTGTGGAGGGGAGGAGAACCCCGAAGAAAAAGAGAAAGAAAAAGGCGGCGGGGGGGGGGGGTAGATGGGGACAGAAAGAGGCTTTGTGCTTTGGGCGGTGACCGCTCGATGCTAGATGACGCCAGAGGCGGGTCTGCAGGCGGATGGCGTCTCCTCGAGCTGCACGCTTGAGAAGCCTGCGTGGGTTTTGCGGGCGCGGGCGCGCGCGTTCTCGGAGTTCCACGCAGAGAGTCTTGTTTCTTTAATTTTATTTCCTTCTACTTTATTTTTATCATAAGAGAACATTTATTTCGTGGATCGCAGAGGTAGAAGAAGTCATTCCCGGAAGGCACGGGTTTAGGAAACAAGTTATAAAGGCCAAGAAAGGGCCCTTGGGGCTTGGGAGTGAGGAAGCTAATGCTAAGGTGCCTGGGGGGAGCGGGGGGGGGGGGGGGGGGCGGCGGCGGTTTGAAGGGGAGGGGGGGGCCAGAGGCTGCTTCCAGGAGGGAGAGAGCTGGGTCCTCCGTCCTAATGGTTTTCTCTTAGGACAAGGCTCAGGGAAAGATCTCCTTATCATAGTCAGCAGCTTTCCAGGTGTGTCCTTTCAGGGTTATGGTCTCCTCGGACCGGTTGGTTGGCCTGAGGGCGGGGAGAGGCCACCGTTCAATGCGGCTGGCCTGAGGTCGGCTGTGGCCGGTTTTGTTGCTTTTCTGATCCTGGAGCTGAAACGGGGCTGAGGCCTAGACGTCCTCTCTAGGGAGGAACAGGTCATGGGGTCCAAACCGCGGGGACGGGCGATCTGCTAGGGGGAGGAAAGGCTGCCCTGGGGGCGGGGTCCCACCCTCCAATTGTCTGTTGCTAGGCCCCTGGCGCTTTCCGCTCGCTCCCGTGACCTCCAGTACCTCGCCCCACGCCCTCGCTGTCTCCCTGCCTATCACATCCCCCCTCAAGGATCCTGGCTCTGAATGCTTTCAGAGAAAAGGGGCGGCACAGCTACTTTATTTTGCTTTAAAGCCTGCCTAGTTTTCTTAACCTATGTCTCCCTGATAAATTAAATTTCCGAGAAAGAGAGAGAGAGAGAGGAAGAAAGAAAGAAAGAAAGAAAGAAAGAAAGAAAGAAAGAAAGAAAGAAAGAAAGAAAGAAAGAAAGAAAGGAAGCCACAGAAAGATCAAGGGGCGATTCCTCCCTTGTTGTCCCCTGAACACTGGCCTGGCTTTGGTGGTGGAGTCCCCGGCCGCAACAATGTTTCTAGGTCCTCCCAGGAGGCCAGGGACAGGCTCATGCCCCTCCGGGACGTCTTGGCCCCGGCGCCCACCGCCTGCCGGCGACTCCGTGGGATTCTTTCACGCAGGAGTCTCCCCCGCCGGTCCCCTGTTCCGGCCGCCACCCGAAAAAGATTTTCCAAGTCCCCCCTTCCGCTATGGCGGCCGCGCGGCGCTGTGCCTGCCGGGAGCTCTGAGGCGGAGGCCCCGCCGCCCGCCGCCCGCCGCCCGCCGCCCGCCGCCCGCCGCCCGCCGCCCGCCGCGGGCCACGGGCCGAGGGCCGGGAGACACGATCCGAGGTGGGCCGTGGGCCGGTTGGAGATCGGTCCTCCGGGCCGGCGGCAGGCCCGCCACCCGGAAACGTCTCGCTGACCTTGTTCTCGGCGGTTGTCGGGCGCCACCTGGCGGCCGCTTTTATATCGTTCCTTCTGCGCAAAGTGGCGAGGGAGGGGATGGGGCCCTGCTGCCCGCCCGCCTGAGGCCTGCTTCCAGCTGACTGCTGGCTCCTCCTGGGACTCGGTTTGTTCTGGAAAGCTCTGTTTTTGCTACCGAGGGGCGACTTGCTGGGAGGCCCCGAGCTAAACTCCCTCGTCTCCCTGTTTCTGAAAGGGCTGGTGTCAGAGCTCCTACAGATCCTTTGGGTGTTCTGACCGGTGGACCGGCCCGGCCCGGCCCGCATCCTCTCCTCCGGTCCTGCCAGGCCTTGTGCAGAAATGATACCTCCTCCACGTGAGGAGTTCTTTCCCTCTGTCCAAAACGAAGGAGCAGCCGGGCAGAGGGGCCAGACCCCCTCCCCATCACCCAGCCGAGAGACAGAAATCCGGCTGCTCTTCTTCACCTAGCGCATCCCCTTGAGCGAGTCAGTCAGTCTCTCTCCCTCCCTCCCTCCCTCCCTCCCTCCCTCTCTCTCTCTCTCTCTCTCTCTCTCTCTCTCTGGACCTCACTCTCTTTGGCTGGCCCGCCGACTGCTGTCTCCCCGCCTTGCCCTCTGGCACGATTCTATGGCCTGGAGGAGAACCTGATCTCCTTCCCCTTTCCTTGCACAACGACACCTCCTCTGCTGGCTGGCTCGCCGGCTCGTTCGGGCGAGCCGGAGACGATATCTCAAAGTGGCCTGGGCCAAGGGGCCTCTTCTTCCCTGGAGCCTCCCCGCCTACTCAGTGGCTCTTCTGGGATCGCCCGTCTGTCTGTTGGACCCGGGATCGAAGTGTTTCTGTTTTGCCTCTTCTCCTGGTCTTCTCTGGTCTCCTTAGGAGGCCCCCTCTGCCCCCCATGTCATGTCATGTCATGTGAGACTTAAGGGAAATAAAACTGTGCCCTTTGCTCCCGTTCAGTTCTCCCTCCCTCCCTCCCTCCCTCCCTCCCTCCCTCCCTCCCTCCTGTTGGGTGAATGTTTTGGGCTGGTCCGGGTGGGCCACGGACCCTGAGAAGGCTTGGGCCTCTCGGTGACATCTTCCTTTCCGGCAATCTTGGAACTCGACCTCCTTCCCTGGCCTTGATTCGTCACTATGCTGACGTGCTCTCGGCTACCTTCTCGAGAAACCCTGTGAATGTGGACGGTGCCTCTCAAGAGGACACAGACATCCCCTTTCTTCATCCCCGGTCCGTCGTGCTCCTTGGTATCCGTGGACCCTAGCGAGCGAGCGAGCGAGCGAGTTTGAACACTCGGGTTCGCGCAGAAACCGGCACGCGGAAGTGCACGGAGGCTCTATTCACAACTTCCAGGACCCGGAGGTGACCGAAAGGCTCTTCTTTGTGTGGAGAATGCACACGCGGAGTGCGGATGGCCCGGGCGACGACGGGGACGCTGATCTGCTGAGTGACCGGCGCTGGAAAGAAATGAGAGCGACGGGGAGCCAGCCGTGAGGGGGCGGGCGAGGAACCTTCGATGCGCAGCATCGCTATCTGAAGGAAGCCGCTCTGAACCGGGCACCTACCTCGTGATTCCAACCCTAGAGGGCATTTCTGAAAAGACAAAACTATGGAAAGGGCCAAGAGACCGGCGGGTTCCGGGGTGGGGGGGGGGCGGGGTGTGCGTGCGTGCGTGCGTGCGTGCGTGCGTGCGTGCGTGCGTGCGTGCCCGTGTTGGGGGAGGGAGAGCGGCGACCTCACGGGGGCGGGTCTATGGGAATTCTCTGTAGGCTCCGTTGGGTCTTGCCCTGAGCCCCAAAGTGCTCTAGAGAGGCAGACGGGTGGGCGGGCCGACAGACAGAAGCCTATTTCAACAGAAGCACCCAAAGCCACCTCCGGGTGCTATCCCAGAGATGCTCCCCCTCCGGTCCCGACTTCCCAGTCTGACAGCTTGTGGGGAAAGTCGGGCTTCTGGGAAGACTCGTCCTTCCTTTCCTTTGGACACGCGTTTTTGTTTCTTTGTTTGTTTTTGTTTTTGTTTCGTGTCGTTTCGTTTGTGTCTCGAGGCCTTCGCCGGACGTTCGCTGTGCGTGTCGCTACGCTTTGAACTCTCCCGCCGGATCGCTCGGAGAACTGCCGTCTGTCTCTCTTGCCACGCACGGTTTTCATCGACCGTGGATAGGGAATAACATGAAAACCCTCCCTTTTGCTTTGTTTCTGAGAAGCGAGCGCCTGGCTGCTGGCTTCTCTGTGGGAAGGGTGGCATGAGTGAAGGAAGGCGGCATTCTTCCTCCCCCCTCCTTCCTCCTCCTGTTGTCTTTTAGTGGGTGTCGGGGTGATTGAAGCTAGGAGTCCCCTTCTGATAGAGGCCTCCCGCCCGCTATCGTCCTGTCGCTTCCTGCGCACCGACCCGCACCCCGTGTGCTCAGGCGTGTTCCCTCTCGGGGTACCCGAGTAGAGACGAGAGTGGCCGGTGATGATGACGGAGTTTAGGAAGCCTCTTTGTTCGACTTTAAACTCGGAACCTTCATAAACGGTCAACTTTCCTACTGTGGAAGGGGCTCAGACTTTGGAGTTGGACTCCTCTGGGCCCGCCGGCGTAAAGTCAACCTCCCGAAGCCCCAGCCTCCGAGTGCCGCTTGGTCTTTGCGTAAGGTGAACGTCTCCGGTTCCGCAACGCCGTCCTCCCGAACATCTTAGATTGTCCTCTGCTCTCTTAGAGACTCTGGGAATGTGGGCCTAAGCGGGAGACGGACATGAGGGAGACCGACGGGAGAAGAGCATTCTGATCTTTAAAAGTTTTATGTTTATTTTTATTGATTTTGAGAGAGAGAGAGAGGGGAAAAGGGGGCGGGGGGGGGGGGAGAGGGGGTAGAGACAGGGAGGGAGGGAGGGAGGGAGGGAGGGAGAGAGGGAGAGAGAGGGAGAGGGAGAGGGAGGGAGGGAGGGAGAGAGGGAGAGAGGGAGAGAGGGGGGAGGGGGAGGGGGAGAGGGGGAGGGGGAGGGAGAGGGAGAGGGAGAGGAAGAGGGAGAGGGAGAGGGAGAGGGAGAGAGAGAGAGAGAGAGATTTTTTGGTTTCACTTATTGATGCCTTCATCGGTTGATCCCCTGACTGGGGATCGGACGCCCGCAGTGTCAGCGTATCTGAAGCACGCTCTCCTCCCGGGGGGTGGGGGGGGGGGTGTGGGGTGGATTGAATTTGTCAGTTTCACGGAACCGTGCTGCGTCGTGCTCATCGGTCTCACTGAAAGCACACATATTCCCCTGCTCACCCCACGGGGAGTCCTACTGAAATCCACCACCCACCGAGATGTCACGCCCTGACGCCCTTGTTATCTTTGTGCAGAGACGGACTTCTCTGAAACTTTGGACGTGGTCGAGTTTATCGCTTATTGCCTGTATGGCTTCTGGGCTTTGTGGATAGGCCTCGGAAAGACCTCCTCCCTGCGTTGAAAAGGATAGATTTCGAGTGGAGGGGTGTGTGTGTGTGTGTGGGGGGGGGGCGTGAAAGATAAAAAGAGAAGAAAAGAAAGACAATGGCGGGGGGGGGGGGGGGCGGGGTAAATGGGGATGGAAAGAGACCTTCTACTTTGGGCTCGATTCGGCACGTCTTCGGTGGACGTTTCGGAATGTGTTCAGAGGGCGTTGCGGTGTGTGTTCAGAGGGTGTTTTGGGGGTATGTGTTCGGTGGGTTGTCGGGGTGTGTGCTCAGGTGATGCTTCTTTGAGTTGTCCGCTTGAAAGCAACCTGCGCTTTATTTTTAGTGATTGATGTTTTTGGAGCTCCGTACAAACGCTCTTTGTTGATTGGAGTGATTCCTTTTTAAATTTCATTTCAAAACCTGTATGGCTTTATGAACCGATGTCTCCCCGAGAGACGTCGGGGTTAAAAAAAAAAAAAGAAAGAAAAGGAACCCAAAGGAAACGGAAGCCAAGCCCCGGATCAAACGATGGGCCCGTCGCTGTCCCGTGAGTGCTCGCCTCCTCGTTTAGCTTTAAGAGTCCCCGGCCGCATACGATTTTTTTAGGTCCTCCCGGGAGGGAGAGGAGACCGGGCCGGCGGTGCTGTGCCCCCAGGGGCGGCCCCGCCCTCTGGCGACTCCGGGGAGTTTCTCTCACGTCCGAGCCCCCGCGCCGTGCCTGCCCTTGTTCCCGCCGCCGGCGGAGAAAGGTTTTGCGAGTCCCCCTTACCCGCTGCCGCGTCCGGGCCCGGCCGGGACGCGATCGGTCCTCCGGGCGGTCGGCGGGACGCCCTCGCCGGCCCTCGATCCCGATCGGTCCCGCTGATGTCCTCGCCGGTTGTCGGGAGCCACCTGGCGGCCGCTTTTAGATCGTTTCCTCCTTGGGGAGCGGCGAGGGAGGCGACGTGGCCGGCGCGGCCGCGGGCGACTTCCAGGAGGCCGGTGGCGCTGTCGCGTTCGTGCCGGCGGCGCCGGGCTGTGGGTTGCTCTGCCCGTTTGCCGGAGATTGGACCTGTGGGACTAGTGAGGGAGCGGCTGCGGCGGCGCTGTTTGTGGGCCGCCCTGACGGGTCGACCAGCACTCTCCGGCGCCCCTCCGCCCTCGGGGCCGCCGCGGCGGTGACGGAGAAGGGTAAGAGCCTCGCGCCCGGGCGCCGTCCAGCGCGTGTCCGGGAGTCGGGCCTCCGCGGGCCCTCCCCGGCCCTTGGATGGTTCCCCAACCACCCCTCCGCGTCGCGCTCCGGAGGTGCCCGCCGACTCGCGCGACGGCGTGGCGGGCGCGCGGGAGGCCTCCGCTGGCTCGCGCCCCCCCCCCCCCGCGAGGTGGCTTCCTGGGATCCGACCCGTTCGTTCGTCGTAGGCGCGCGCCTCCGTGGAATTTTCTGTGGAGTCCCGATCGATCCGGAGGCCTGAATCGTACGCCCCCCGTCCGCCCCCTTTGGCCCTCGCGCGGGGGGACGGCCGGGATCTACCCGGCCCGGGCGCGTGCCCGCGTGTTTCCCCGGGCCCCGGACGGGACTCCCTGGCCGGGTTTATTTCGAGTCCCGTGCCGCAGGTCGGGACCGGGAGGGGCCCGTGCGTGGAGGCTGGGGGAGGAGGGCGAGGCGTTTGGGGAGGTGTGCACGCTTGGGTCCCGCCGTCGGACTCGGGTGTTTTGTTTTTCCCCCAAGCCCCGAGTCGAAGTCTGGGGACCGCGGGGAGCTCTCCTTACGCGAGTGCGCCGCCCTTGGCGGGATCGGGCAAGCCCGCGGTCCTCGGGGAAGCGCCGTTCGACGTAGGCGCCTCCGTGGATTTTTTTTCCAAGTCCCGATCCGGAAGCGCGTTCTGGTGCGTTCGCGCACGCCGGGCCGCGCGACGGGGAGGGCGTCAACGGCCCTCTCGCGCGTGTCCGCGGCCGCTTCCTCACAGGCCTCCGGGGGTCGACCAGATGGCCCGCCGCGCGCCCCCCCCCCCCCCCCCCTTTCGGGGGGTTTGATGGGATCCTGTGGGGTGGCCTGTGGCCGCGACTCCGTCCCAGGAGGCCCGCGTGACCTTTGGACGGGACACCCGTCACCGGGGATCGTCGATGTTTAGCCCGAGGCGGGCGTTTTGTACCACGAGATGAGTGTGGACACGGTGTCCTCGGGTGACTGGAGGACGGGGGTGTGTGTGGGGGTCTGCCCGCGGGGCTTCTCCCTTCCTCGTCCGTCCCTGTGGCCGCACGAGATGAAGCCGTTACGCCTCGGGCCTGCGCGCGCCGGCTGACGTGCGTCCGGGGCCGTTGCCCTTGGAACGCCGTGTTCCGGAACCCCCCGGTACCGTTGACTCTGACCGCTCGAGTGGTGTGCGCGTGGCACGCTTGGGGGGGGTTGGGCGGCGTCGCCCGCGGGGTCGTCGTCTCGCGTCCCCGGCGTCCCCGGCGCCGCCCCGCGTGCTTTCGCGCGGCCGGCCGCCGCCGCCCCCTCGGCTCTATGGCGTCGGAGACGGCTTTTCCCCTAGCCCGGGGGCCGTCGTTCGCCTCTTGCCCCGAGGAGGCATGGTTGCCTTCGGGGGGAGGGTTTTCTAAACCTGGTGAGGCTGAAGCGCAGGCCCCTCTCTCGCAGTCCTCGCCTCGTTTTCCCTCCGCGGCCGGCAGCTCGATGCGGTGGCTTTTCCGGGCCTCCTCCGTGCGTGTTTTCTGATCGATGTGGTGACGTCGCGCTCTCCCGGGCCGGGCCTAAGCCGCGCCGGACGAGGGACGGACATTCCTGGTGAATGGGACCGCTCTTCTCGCTCCGCCCGCGGGCCCCTCTCCTCTCCTTCCCCGCCTGGCTGGCGGTGTGTGGGAAGGAAAGGGGTGCGGAACCCGGCCCGACCTCGCTCTTTCCGCCTCCTTGCCCCTCGGGGCGACGGTGGGGCGCGTGGTCTTTATGACGCAGCGGACACTCTCCGCCCGCCTTTCCTGGCTGTGTCCCGCGGGCGGCCCCTCCCCGCGGCGGGGAGGGGCGTCCCGCCGACGCGCCGCGCGCTTCCGCCTGGGCGCGCGAGTGCGTTTCGCTTTGGTCCTCTGGTTGCTCCTGGAGCGCTCCGGGTCGTCGCTCAGGTGCCCGAGGCCGAGCAGGTGTTGTCGTCCCCCGTCCCCCGTGAGCTTTTCCCCTCGGGGTCGCCCGCTGTGGCGGTGCTCTGTGGGGGGGCCGCGCTTGGGGGGGGGAGTCCAGCCGGTCAGGGGAGGCACGGCACGCCCGTGTCCCCCGCCCTCGCGTGAGGGGGGGGCCGGACCTCCGCCGTTGCCCGGGCGGCGTGGGCGCTCGCGAACGGGGCCGAGCCGGCGACGCCGGCCGCTGGCTGAACCGTGAGGTTTCCGTTGCTGCCGTCCTTCTTTTCTGGGCCGGATAGTCTTTCTTTGCGTCGTGCCCGGCGTTTCGACGCAACGCCGCGGGGCTCTCTTTTAGCTTACTTCTGGGTGAGGCCCCCGGTGAGGACGAGAGGGCGATGCCTGAGGCAGCACGGGCTCGCTCCTCTGGTGAACCCGGCCCCGTCCTCGAGCGCTCGCGTTGCCGCCGTTGCTTTCCCCTGTGCCGTTGGGCCCCCTTCCCTTGGGCGCGCGCCCCCTGCCGTCCCTCGGAACCGTGCGCCTCCGCGGGCCCGACCCGGGGTGGCTTCCGATGGGGCGGGGACGATGCGCCCTCGGCGAGAAAGCCTTCTCTAGCGATCCGAGAGGGTGCCTTGGGGTACCGAAACCCCCAGCCGTCGCCCCTCCTCGAGCGCGATCGGTAGCTTGGTACCGCGGCGTTCGTCGGGTACGGCCCCCCCCGCGTGGGGCGGGGGGCCTGGAGGACGCCGCTTCCTTTTCTCGGCCTCTACCGCGGCCCGCGCCTCCCCCCTCCGAGGTGGGGGAGGATCCCGCCGGGCCGGGCCGGCGTTTCCGGCGCGTGTTCGGGGGGCCCGCGGCGTGCGTTGTGGGCGCGCCGCGTGCGCGTGCTCCTTGCGGCCGTGTGCCGAAGGGGGGGAGGGACGCGGAGGCCCTTCCCCGTCCCCGGCGCGCGCGTCCGCTTCCGCGCTTCGAGCGGCTTCTCTGGCCCGCTCCCGTTCCCCGAGGGGTTGGCAGCCCGGCGGAAGCGCCTTGCCGCGGGCACGTTTCGTGGCCGGCTTGCCCTCGGGGGGGCGTTCCACTGGGGACGCGAGTCCCGACCCGGGTCGGACCCGGGCGGGAAGGACGGAGAAAGGAGACGAGGGCGGCTTCCCCTCGCGGCTCGGTGCGCGCGCGGCCCGCGGTGGCGTGGCCGGGGCTGTGCAGCGGCGGGGGGCGTTGGAAGGCTCTTCCGAGGGTCTGGGTGCCGCAGGAGGGGGCCGGCCGGCGTCCCGGGCGTCGCGGGGCCGCCCTGTGTGTCTGTGGCGGTGGGATCCCCGTGCGTTTTCCCGGCGGCCCGTCCGTGCCCCGTGGCGCCCCCTCTCCTCGGAGGCCGACCTCGCCTCCCCCGGGCGCGCCCGCGCCCTCCCTCCGCGGGTTCCGCGTCTTGCGCGCCTCCCGCTCTCCCCGCCTCCCCTCCCCGCCGCCGCCGTCGGCCCTTCGTCCTCCCCCCGCGACGGGGGGAAGGCCGGCGTCGGCGACCGCGCGTCCCCGAGAGACCGGGGCTTTTCGCC
>NW_027669745.1:0-99365 GCF_964146895.1 Miniopterus schreibersii | reverse complement strand
AGATCCGGTTACAGTTACGATTGGACCTAGGGTTAGGGTTATGTTGAGGGCTAGGGTTAGAGAGACGGTTAGGGTTCCGATTGGACCTAGGGTTAGGGTTATGTTGAGGGCTAGCGTTAGAGATACGATTAGGGTCACGATTGGACCTAGGGTTAGGGTTATGTTGAGGGCTAGGGTTAGAGAGACGGTTAGGGTCACGATTGGACCTACGGTTAGGGTTATGTTGAGGGCTAGGGTTAGAGATCCGGTTAGGGTCACGATTGGACCTAGGGTTAGGGTTATGTTGAGGGCTAGGGTTAGAGATCCGGTTAGGGTTACGATTGGACCTAGGGTTAGGGTTATTTTGAGGGCTAGGTTTAGAGATCCGGTTAGGGTTACGATTGGACCTAGGGTTAGGGTTATGTTGAGGGCTAGGGTTAGAGATCCGGTTAGGGTTACGATTGGACCTAGCGTTAGGGTTATGTTGAGGGCTAGGGTTAGAGAGACGGTTAGGGTTACGATTGGACCTAGGGTTAGGGTTATGTGAGGGCAGGGTTAGAGATTCGGTTAGGATCACGATTGGACCTAGGGTTAGGGTGATGTTGAGGGCTAGGGTTAGAGAGACGGTTAGGGTTCCGATTGGACCTAGGCTTAGGGTTATGTTGAGGGCTAGGGTTAGAGATCCGGGTAGGGTTACGATTGAACCTAGGGTTAGGGTTATGTTGAGGGCTAGGGTTAGAGATCCGGTTACGGTTACAATTGGACCTAGGGTTAGTGTTATGTTGAGGGCTAGGGTTAGAGATCCGGTTACGGTTCCGATTGCACCTAGGGTTAGGGTTATGTTGAGGGCTAGGGTTAGAGATCCGGTTAGAGTTACGATTGGACCTAGGGTTAGGGTTATGTTGAGGGTAGGGTTAGAGATCCCGGTAGGGTTACGATTGGACCTAGGGTTAGGGTTATGTTGAGGGCTAGGGTTAGAGATCCGGTTACAGTTACGATTGGACCTAGGGTTAGGGTTATGTTGAGGGCTAGGGTTAGAGATCCAGTTAGGGTCACGATAGGACCTAGGGTTAGGGTTATGTTGAGGGCTAGGGTTAGAGATACGGTTAGGGTCACGATTGGACCTAGGGTTAGGGTTATGTTGAGGGCTAGGGTTAGAGATACGGTTAGGGTCACGATTGGACCTAGGGTTAGGGTTATGTTGAGGGCTAGGGTTAGAGATCCTTTTAGGGTCACGATTGTACCTTGGGTTAGGGTTATGTTGAGGGCTAGGGTTAGAGATCCGGTTAGGGTCACGATTGGACCTAGGGTTAGGGTTATGTTGAGGGCTAGGGTTAGAGATCCGGTTAAGGTCACGTTTGGACCTACGGTTAAGGTTATGTTGAAGGCTAGGGTTAGAGATCCGGTTAGGGTTACGATTGGACCTAGGGTTAAGGTGATGTTGAGGGCTAGGGTTAGAGATCCGGGTACGGTTACGATTGGACCTAGGGTTAGGGTTATGTTGAGGGCTAGGGTTAGAGATCCGGTTACGGTTACGATTGTACCTAGGGTTAGGGTTATGTTGAGGGCTAGGGTTAGAGATCCCTTTAGAGTTACGATTGGACCTAGGGTTAGGGTTATATTGAGGGTAGGGTTAGAGATCCCGGTAGGGTTACGATTGGACCTAGGGTTAGGGTTATGTTGAGGGCTAGGGTTAGAGAACCGGTTACAGTTACGATTGGACCTAGGGTTAGGGTTATGTTGAGGGCTAGGGTTAGAGATCCAGTTAGGGTCACGATTGGACCTAGGGTTAGGGTTATGTTGAGGGCTAGGGTTAGAGATACGGTTAGGGTCACGATTGGACCTAGGGTTAGGGTTATGTTGAGGGTTAGGGTTAGAGATCCGGTTAGGGTCACGATTGGACCTACGGTTAGGGTTATGTTGAGGGCTAGGGTTAGAGATCCGGTTAGGGTTACGATTGGACCTAGGGTTAGGGTTATGTTGAGGGCTAGGGTTAGAGAGACGGTTAGGGTTCCGATTGGACCTAGGGTTAGGGTTATGTTGAGGGCTAGGGTTAGAGATCCGGGTAGGGTTACGATTGAACCAGGGTTAGGGTTATGTTGAGGGCTAGGGTTAGAGATCCGGTTAGGGTTACGATTGGACCTAGGGTTAGGGTTTTGTTGAGGGCTACGGTTAGAGATCCGGTTAGGGTTACGATTGGACCTAGAGTTAGGGATATGTTGAGGGCTAGGGTTAGAGATCCGGTTAGGGTCACGATTGTACATTGGGTTAGGGTTATGTTGAGGGCTAGGGTTAGAGATCCGGTTAAGGTCACGTTCGGACCTAGGGTTAGGGTTATGTTGAGGGCTAGGGTTAGAGATCCGGTTAGGGTTACGATTGGACCTAGGGTTAGGGTTATGTTGAGGGCTAGGGTTAGAGATCCGGTTAGGGTTACGATTGGACCTAGGGTTAGGGTTATGTTGAGGGCTAGGGTTAGAGAGACGGTTAGGGTTCCGATTGGACCTAGGGTTAGGGTTATGTTGAGGGCTAGGGTTAGAGATCTGGGTAGGGTTACGATTGAACCTAGGGTTAGGGTTATGTTGAGGGCTAGGGTTAGAGATCCGGTTACGGTTACAATTGGACCTAAGGTTAGTGTTATGTTGAGAGCTAGGGTTAGAGATCCGGTTACGGTTACGATTGCACCTAGGGTTAGGGTTATGTTGAGGGCTAGGGTTAGAGATCCAGTTAGGGTCACGATTGGACCTAGGGTTAGGGTTATGTTGAGGGCTAGGGTTAGAGATACGGTTAGGGTCACGATTGGACCTAGGGTTAGGGTTATGTTGAGGGCTAGGGTTAGAGATCCGGTTAGGGTCACGATTGGAGCTAGGGTTAGGGTTATGTTGAGGGGTAGGGTTAGAGATCCGGTTAGGGTCACGATTGTACCTTGGGTTAGGGTTATGTTGAGGGCTAGGGTTAGAGATCCGGTTAGGGTCACGATTGGACCTAGGGTTAGGGTTATGTTGAGGGCTAGGGTTAGAGATCCGGTTAAGGTCACGTTTGGACCTAGGGTTAGGGTTATGTTGACGGCTAGGGTTAGAGATCCGGTTAGGGTTACGATTGGACCTAGGGTTAGGGTGATGTTGAGGGCTAGGGTTAGAGATACGGTTAGGGTCACGATTGCACCTTGGGTTAGGGTTATGTTGAGGGCTAGGGTTAGAGATCCGGTTAGGGTTACGATTGCACCTAGGGTTTGGGTTATGTTGAGAACTAGGTTTAGTGATTCGGTTAGGGTTACGATTCGACCTAGGGTTAGCGTTATGTTGAGGGCTAGGGTTAGAGATACGGTTAGGGTCACGATTGGACCTAGTGTTAGGGTTATGTTGAGGGCTAGGGTTAGAGATCCGGTTAGGGTCACGATTGGACCGAGGGTTAGGGTTATGTTGAGGGCTAGGTTAAGAGATCCGGTTAGGGTTACGATTGGACCTCGGGTTAGGGTTATGTTGAGGGCTAGGGTTAGAGATCCGGTTAGGGTTACGATTGGACCTAGCGTTAGGGTTATGTTGAGGGCTAGGGTTAGAGAGACGGTCAGGGTTACGATTGGACCTAGGGTTAACGTTATGTTGAGGGCTAGGGTTAGAGAGACGGTTAGGGTTACGATTGGACCTAGGGTTAGGGTTATGTTGAGGGCAGGGTTAGAGATCCGGTTAGGGTCACGATTGGACCTAGGGTTAGGGTTATGTTGAGGGCTAGGGTTAGAGATCCGGTTAGGGTTACAAATGGACCTAGGGTTAGGGTTATGTTGAGGGCTAGGGTTAGAGATCCGGTTAGGGTTACGATTGGACCTAGGGTTAGGGTTATGTTGAGGGCTAGGGTTAGAGATCCGGTTAGGGTTACGATTGGACCTAGGGTTAGGGTTATGTTGAGGGCTAGGGTTAGAGAGACGGTTAGGGTTCCGATTGGACCTAGGGTTAGGGTTATGTTGAGGGCTAGGGTTAGAAATCCGGGTAGGGTTACGATTGAACCTAGTGTTAGGGTTATGTTGAGGGCTAGGGTTAGAGATCCGGTTACGGTTACAATTGGACCTAGGGTTAGTGTTATGTTGAGGGCTAGGGTTAGAGATCCGGTTACGGTTACGATTGCACCTAGGATTAGGGTTATGTTGAGGGCTAGGGTTAGAGATCCGGTTAGAGTTACGATTGGACCTAGGGTTAGGGTTATGTTGAGGGTAGGGTTAGAGATCCGGGTAGGGTTACGATTGGACCTATGGTTAGGGTTATGTTGAGGGCTAGGGTTAGAGATCCGGTTACAGTTACGATTGGACCTAGGGTTAGGGTTATGTTGAGGGCTAGGGTTAGAGAGACGGTTAGGGTTCCGATTGGACCTAGGGTTAGGGTTATGTTGAGGGCTAGCGTTAGAGATACGATTAGGGTCACGATTGGACCTAGGGTTAGGGTTATGTTGAGGGCTAGGGTTAGAGAGACGGTTAGGGTCACGATTGGACCTACGGTTAGGGTTATGTTGAGGGCTAGGGTTAGAGATCCGGTTAGGGTCACGATTGGACCTAGGGTTAGGGTTATGTTGAGGGCTAGGGTTAGAGATCCGGTTAGGGTTACGATTGGACCTAGGGTTAGGGTTATTTTGAGGGCTAGGTTTAGAGATCCGGTTAGGGTTACGATTGGACCTAGGGTTAGGGTTATGTTGAGGGCTAGGGTTAGAGATCCGGTTAGGGTTACGATTGGACCTAGCGTTAGGGTTATGTTGAGGGCTAGGGTTAGAGAGACGGTTAGGGTTACGATTGGACCTAGGGTTAGGGTTATGTGAGGGCAGGGATAGAGATTCGGTTAGGGTCACGATTGGACCTAGGGTTAGGGTTATGTTGAGGGCTTGGGTTTGAGATCCGGTTAGGGTTACAATTGGACCTAGGGTTAGGGTTATGTTGAGGGCTAGGGTTAGAGATCCGGTTAGAGTTACGATTGGACCTAGGGTTAGGGTTATGTTGAGGGCTAGGGTTAGAGATCCGGTTAGGGTTACGATTGGACCTAGGGTTAGGGTGATGTTGAGGGCTAGGGTTAGAGAGACGGTTAGGGTTCCGATTGGACCTAGGCTTAGGGTTATGTTGAGGGCTAGGGTTAGAGATCCGGGTAGGGTTACTATTGAACCTAGGGTTAGGGTTATGTTGAGGGCTAGGGTTAGAGATCCGGTTACGGTTACAATTGGACCTAGGGTTAGTGTTATGTTGAGGGCTAGGGTTAGAGATCCGGTTACGGTTCCGATTGCACCTAGGGTTAGGGTTATGTTGAGGGCTAGGGTTAGAGATCCGGTTAGAGTTACGATTGGACCTAGGGTTAGGGTTATGTTGAGGGTAGGGTTAGAGATCCCGGTAGGGTTACGATTGGACCTAGGGTTAGGGTTATGTTGAGGGCTAGGGTTAGAGATCCGGTTACAGTTACGATTGGACCTAGGGTTAGGGTTATGTTGAGGGCTAGGGTTAGAGATCCAGTTAGGGTCACGATTGGACCTAGGGTTAGGGTTATGTTGAGGGCTAGGGTTAGAGATACGGTTAGGGTCACGATTGGACCTAGGGTTAGGGTTATGTTGAGGGCTAGGGTTAGAGATACGGTTAGGGTCACGATTGGACCTAGGGTTAGGGTTATGTTGAGGGCTAGGGTTAGAGATCCTTTTAGGGTCACGATTGTACCTTGGGTTAGGGTTATGTTGAGGGCTAGGGTTAGAGATCCGGTTAGGGTCACGATTGGGCATAGGGTTAGGGTTATGTTGAGGGCTAGGGTTAGAGATCCGGTTAAGGTCACGTTTGGACCTAGGGTTAAGGTTATGTTGAAGGCTAGGGTTAGAGATCCGGTTAGGGTTACGATTGGACCTAGGGTTAAGGTGATGTTGAGGGCTAGGGTTAGAGATCCGGTTAGGGTCACGATTGCACCTTGGGTTAGGGTTATGTTGAGGGCTAGGGTTAGAGATCCGGTTAAAGTCACGTTTGGACCTAGGGTTAGGGTTATGTTGACGGCTAGGGTTAGAGATCCGGTTAGGGTTACGATTGGACCTAGGGTTAGGGTTATGTTGAGGGCTAGGGTTAGAGATCCGGTTAGGGTCACGATTGTACCTTGGGTTAGGGTTATGTTGAGGGCTAGGGTTAGAGATCCGGTTAGGGTTACCATTGGACCTAGGGTTAGGGTTATGTTGAGGGCTAGGGTTAGAGATCCGGTTAAGGTCACGTTTGGACCTAGGGTTAGGGTTATGTTGAGGGCTAGGGTTAGAGATCCGGTTTGGGTCACGATTGTACCCTGGGTTACGGTTATGTTGAGGGCTAGGGTTAGAGATCCGGTTAGGGTTACGATTGGACCTAGGGTTAGGGTTATGTTGAGGGCTAGGGTTAGAGATCCGGTTAGGGTTACGATTGGACCTAGGGTTAGGGTTATGTTGAGGGCTAGGGTTAGAGATCCGGTTAGGGTTACGATTGGACCTAGGGTTAGGGTTATGTTGAGGGCGAGGGTTAGAGATCCGGTTAGGGTCACGATTGGACCTAGGGTTAGGGTTATGTTGAGGGCTAGGGTTAGAGAGACGGTTAGGGATACGATTGGACCTAGGGTTAGGGTTATGTTGAGGGCTAGGGTTAGAGATCCGGTTAGGGTTACGATTGGACCTAGGGTTAGGGTTTTTTTGAGGGCTAGGGTTAGAGATCCGGTTAGGGTTACGATTGGACCTAGGGTTAGGGTTATGTTGAGGGCAGGGTTAGAGATCCGGTTAGGGTCACGATTGGACCTAGGGTTATGGTGATGTTGAGGGCTAGGGTTAGAGATCCGGTTAGGGTCACGATTGGACCTTGGGTTATGGTGATGTTTTTGGCTAGGGTTAGAGATCCACTTAGGGTCACGATTGGACCTAGGGTTATGGTGATGTTTTTGGCTAGGGTTAGAGATCCGGTTAGGGTCACGTTTGGACCTAGGGTTAGGGTTATGTTGAGGGCTAGGGTTAGAGATCCGGGTAGGGTTACGATTGGACCTAGGGTTAGGGTTATGTTGAGGGCTAGGGTTAGAGATCCGGTTAGGGTTTCGATTGGACCTAGGGTTAGGGTTATGTTGAGGGCTAGGGTTAGAGATCCGGGTAGGGTTACGATTGGACCTAGGGTTAGGGTTACGTTGAGGGCTAGGGTTAGAGATCCGGTTAGGGTTACGATTGGACCTAGGGTTAGGGTTATGTTGAGGGCTAGGTTTAGAGATCCGGTTAGGGTTACGATTGGACCTAGGGTTAGGGTTATGTTGAGGGCAGGGTTAGAGATCCGGGTAGGGTTACAATTGCACCTAGGGTTAGGGTTATGTTGACGGCTAGGGTAGAGATCCGGTTAGGGTCACGATTGGACCTAGGGTTAGGGTTATGTTGAGGGCTCGGGTTAGAGAGACCGTTAGGGTCACGATTGTACCTTGGGTTAGGGTTATGTTGAGGGCTAGGGTTAGAGATCCGGTTAGGGTCACGATTGTACCTTGGGTTAGGGTTATGTTGAGGGCTAGGGTTAGAGATCCGGTTAGGGTTACCATTGGACCTAGGGTTAGGGTTATGTTGAGGGCTAGGGTTAGAGATCCAGTTAGGGTTACGATTGGACCTAGGGTTAGGGTTATGTTGAGGGCTAGGGTTAGAGATCCGGTTAGGGTTAAGATTGGACCTAGTGTTAGGGTTATGTTGAGGGTAAGGGTTAGAGATCCGGGTAGAGTTACGATTGGACCTAGGGTTAGGGTTATGTTGAGGGCTAGGGTTAGAGATCCGGGTACGGTTACGATTGGACCTAGGGTTAGGGTTATGTTGAGGGCTAAGTTTAGAGATCCGGTTAGGGTTACGATTGGACCTAGGGTTAGGGTTATGTTGAGGGCTAGGGTTAGAGATCCGGTTAGGGTTCCGATTGGACCTAGGGTTAGGGTTATGTTGAGGGCTAGGGTTAGAGATCCGGTTAGGGTCACGATTGCACCTTGGGCTAGGGTTATGTTGAGGGCTAGGGTTAGAGATCCGGTTAGGGTTACGATTGCACCTAGGGTTATGGTTATGTTGAGGGCTAGGGTTAGAGATCTGGGTAGGGTTACGATTGCACCTAGGGTTAGGGTTATGTTGAGGGCTAGGGTTAGAGATCCGGTTAGGGTCACGATTGGACCTAGGGTTAGGGTTATGTTGAGGGCTAGGGTTAGAGATCCGGTTAGGGTCACGATTGGACCTTGGGTTAGGGTTATGTTGAGGGCTAGGGTTAGAGATCCAGTTAGGGTCACGATTGGACCTAGGTTTAGGGTTATGTTGAGGGCTAGGGTTAGAGATCTGGTTAGGGTCACGTTTGGACCTAGGGTTAGGGTTATGTTGACGGCTAGGGTTAGAGATCCGGTTAGGGTTACGATTGGACCTAGGGTTAGGGTGATGTTGAGGGCTAGGGTTAGAGATCCGGTTAGGGTTACGATTGGACCTAGGGTTAGGGTTATGTTGAGGGCTAGGGTTAGAGATCCGGTTAGGGTTACGATTGGACCTAGGGTTAAGGTTATGTTGAGGGCTAGGGTTAGAGATCCGGTTAGGGTGACGATTGGACCTAGGGTTAGGGTTATGTTGAGGGCTAGGGTGAGAGATCCGTTTAGGGTCACGATTGGACCTAGGGTTAGGGTTATGTTGAGGGCTAGGGTTAGAGATCCGGTTAGGGTCACGATTGGACCTAGGGTTAGGGTTATGTTGAGGGCTAGGGTTAGAGATCCGGTTAGGGTCACGATTGTACCTTGGGTTAGGGTTATATTGAGGGCTAGGGTTAGAGATCCGGTTAGGGTTACCATTGGACCTAGGGTTAGGGTTATGTTGAGGGCTAGGGTTAGAGAGACGGTTAGGGTTCCGATTGCACCTAGGGTTAGGGTTATGTTGAGGGCTAATGTTAGAGATCCGGGTAGGGTTACGATTGCACCTAGGGTTAGGGTTATGTTGACGGCTAGGTTTAGAGACCCGGTTAGGGTCACGATTGGACCTAGGGTTAGGGTTATGTTGAGGGCTAGGTTTAGAGATCCGGTTAGGGTCACGATTGCACCTTGGGTTAGGGTTATGTTGAGGGCTAGGGTTAGAGATCCGGTTAGGGTTACGATTGCACCTAGGGTTATGGTTATGTTGAGGGCTAGGGTTAGAGATCTGGGTAGGGTTACGATTGCACCTAGGGTTAGGGTTATGTTGAGGGCTAGGGTTAGAGATCCGGTTAGGGTCACGATTGGACCTAGGGTTAGGGTTATGTAGAGGGCTAGGGTTAGAGATCCGGTTAGGGTCACGATTGGACCTTGGGTTAGGGTTATGTTGAGGGCTAGGGTTAGAGATCCACTTAGGGTCACGATTGGACCTAGGGTTAGGGTTATGTTGAGGGCTAGGGTTAGAGATCCGGTTAGGGTCACGTTTGGACCTAGGGTTAGGGTTATGTTGACGGCTAGGGTTAGAGATCCGGTTAGGGTTACGATTGGACCTAGGGTTAGGGTGATGTTGAGGGCTAGGGTTAGAGATCCGGTTAGGGTTTCGATTAGACCTAGAGTTATGGTGATGTTGATGGCTAGGGTTAGAGATCCGGTTAGGGTTACGATTGGACCTAGGGTTAGGGTTATGTTGAGGGCTAGGGTTAGAGATCCGGTTAGGGTTACAATTGGACCTAGGGTTAAGGTTATGTTGAGGGCTAGGGTTAGAGATCCGGTTAGGGTTACGATTGGACCTAGGGTTAGGGTTATGTTGAGGGCTAGGGTTAGAGATCCGTTTAGGGTTACGATTGGACCTAGGGTTAGGGTTATGTTGAGGGCTAGGGTTAGAGAGACGGTTAGGGTCACGATTGGACCTAGGGTTAGGGTTATGTTGAGGGCTAGGGTTAGAGATCCGGTTAGGGTCACGATTGGACCTAGGTTAGGGTTATGTTGAGGGCCAGGGTTAGAGACCCCGTTAGGGTTACGATTGGACCTAGGGTTATGGTTATGTTGAGGGCTAGGGTTAAAGATCCGGTTACGGTTACGATTGGACCTAGGGTTAGGGTTATGTTGAGGGCTAGGGTTAGAGATCCGGTTAGGGTTACGATTGGACCTAGGGTTAGGGTTATGTTGAGGGCTACGGTTCGAGATCCGGGTAGGGTTACGATTGGACCTAGGGTTAGGGTTATGTTGAGGGCTAGGGTTAGAGATCCGGTTAGGGTTACGATTGGACCTAGGGTTAGTGTTATGTTGAGGGCTAGGGTTAGAGATCCGGTTAGGGTCACGATTGGACCTAGGTTAGTGTTATGTTGAGGGCTAGGGTTAGAGATCCGGTTAAGGTCACGATTGGACCTAGGGTTATGGTGATGTTGAGGGCTAGGGTTAGAGATCCGGTTAGGGTTACGATTGGACCGAGGGTTATGGTGATGTTTTTGGCTAGGGTTAGAGATCCGGTTAGGGTTACGATTGGACCTAGGGTTATGGTGATGTTTTTGGCTAGGGTTAGAGATCCGGTTAGGGTCACGATTGGACCTAGGGTTAGGGTTATGTTGAGGGCTAGGGTTAGAGATCCGGGTAGGGTTACGATTGGACCTAGGGTTAGGGTTATGTTGAGGGCTAGGGTTAGAGATCCGGTTAGGGTTACGATTGGACCTAGGGTTAGGGTTACGTTGAGGGCTAGGGTTAGAGATCCGGGTAGGGTTACGATTGGACCTAGGGTTAGGGTTACGTTGAGGGCTAGGGTTAGAGATCCGGTTAGGGTTACGATTGGACCTAGGGTTAGGGTTATGTTGAGGGCTAGGTTTAGAGATCCGGTTAGGGTTACGATTGGACCTAGGGTTAGAGTTATGTTGAGGGCTAGGGTTAGAGATCCGGTTAGGGTTACGATTGCACCTAGGGTTAGGGTTATGTTGAGGGCAGGGTTAGAGATCCGGGTAGGGTTACGATTGCACCTAGGTTTAGGGTTATGTTGACGGCTAGGGTAGAGATCCGGTTAGGGTCACGATTGGACCTAGGGTTAGGGTTATGTTGAGGGCTAGGGTTAGAGAGACCGTTAGGGTCACGATTGTACCTTGGGTTAGGGTTATGTTGAGGGCTAGGGTTAGAGATCCGGTTAGGGTCACGATTGTACCTTGGGTTAGGGTTATGTTGAGGGCTAGGGTTAGAGATCCGGTTAGGGTTACCATTGGACCTAGGGTTAGGGTTATGTTGAGGGCTAGGGTTAGAGATCCAGTTAGGGTTACGATTGGACCTAGGGTTAGGGTTATGTTGAGGGCTAGGGTTAGAGATCCGGTTAGGGTTAAGAGTGGACCTAGTGTTAGGGTTATGTTGAGGGTAAGGGTTAGAGATCCGGGTAGAGTAACGATTGGACCTAGGGTTAGGGTTATGTTGAGGGCTAGGGTTAGAGATCCGGGTACGGTTACGATTGGACCTAGGGTTAGGGTTATGTTGAGGGCTAGGTTTAGAGATCCGGTTAGGGTTACGATTGGACCTAGGGTTAGGGTTATGTTGAGGGCTAGGGTTAGAGATCCGGTTAGGGTTCCGATTGGACCTAGGGTTAGGGTTATGTTGAGGGCTAGGGTTAGAGATCCGGTTAGGGTCACGATTGCACCTTGGGTTAGGGTTATGTTGAGGGCTAGGTTTAGAGATCCGGTTAGGGTTACGATTGCACCTAGGGTTATGGTTATGTTGAGGGCTAGGGTTAGAGATCTGGGTAGGGTTACGATTGCACCTAGGGTTAGGGTTATGTTGAGGGCTAGGGTTAGAGTTCCGGTTAGGGTCACGATTGGACCTAGGGTTAGGGTTATGTTGAGGGCTAGGGTTAGAGATCCGGTTAGGGTCACGATTGGACCTTGGGTTAGGGTTATGTTGAGGGCTAGGGTTAGAGATCCAGTTAGGGTCACGATTGGACCTAGGTTTAGGGTTATGTTGAGGGCTAGGGTTAGAGATCTGGTTAGGGTCACGTTTGGACCTAGGGTTAGGGTTATGTTGACGGCTAGGGTTAGAGATCCGGTTAGGGTTACGATTGGACCTAGGGTTAGGGTGATGTTGAGGGCTAGCGTTAGAGATCCGGTTAGGGTTACCATTGGACCTAGGGTTAGGGTTATGTTGAGGGCTAGGGTTAGAGATCCGGTTAGGTTTACGATTGGACCTAGGGTTAGGGTTATGTTGAGGGCTAGGGTTAGAGACCCGGTTAGGGTTACGATTGGACCTAGGGTTAGGGTTATGTTGAGGGCTAGGGTTAGAGAGACGGTGAGGGTTTCGATTGGACCTAGGGTTAGGGTTATGTTGAGGGCTAGGGTTAGAGATCCGGTTAGGGACACGATTGGACCTAGGTTAGGGTTATGTTGAGGGCTAGGGTTAGAGATCCCGTGAGGGTTACCATTGGACCTAGGGTTAGGGTTATGTTGAGGGCTAGGGTTAGAGATCCGGTTACGGTTACGATTGCACCTAGGGTTAGGGTTATGTTGAGGGCTAGGGTTAGAGATCCGGTTAGGGTTAAGATTGGACCTAGTGTTAGGGTTATGTTGAGGGTAAGGGTTCGAGATCCGGGTAGGATTACGATTGGACCTAGGGTTAGGGTTATGTTGAGGGCTAGGGTTAGAGATCCGGTTACGGTTACGATTGGACCTAGGGTTAGGGTTATGTTGAGGGCTAGGTTTAGAGATCCGGTTAGGGTTACGATTGGACCTATGGTTAGGGTTATGTTGAGGGCTAGGGTTAGAGATCTGGTTAGGGTTCCGATTGGACCTAGGGTTAGGATAATGTTGAGGGCTAGGGTTAGAGATCTGGTTAGGGTTACGATTGGACCTAGGGTTAGGGTTATGTTGAGGGCTAGTGTTAGAGAGACGGTTAGGGTTCCGATTGCACCTAGGGTTAGGGTTATGTTGAGGGCTAATGTTAGAGATCCGGGTAGGGTTACGATTGCACCTAGGGTTAGGGTTATGTTGACGGCTAGTTTTAGAGATCCGGTTAGGGTCACGATTGGACCTAGGGTTAGGGTTATGTTGAGGGCTAGGTTTAGAGATCCGGTTAGGGTCACGATTGCACCTTGGGTTAGGGTTATGTTGAGGGCTAGGGTTAGAGAGACGGTTAGGGTTCCGATTGCACCTAGGGTTAGGGTTATGTTGAGGGCTAATGTTAGAGATCCGGGTAGGGTTACGATTGCACCTAGGGTTAGGGTTATGTTGACGGCTAGTTTTAGAGATCCGGTTAGGGTCACGATTGGACCTAGGGTTAGGGTTATGTTGAGGGCTAGGTTTAGAGATCCGGTTAGGGTCACGATTGCACCTTGGGTTAGGGTTATGTTGAGGGCTAGGGTTAGAGATCCGGTTAGGGTTACGATTGCACCTAGGGTTATGGTTATGTTGAGGGCTAGGGTTAGAGATCTGGGTAGGATTACGATTGCACCTAGGGTTAGGGTTATGTTGAGGGCTAGGGTTAGAGATCCGGTTTGGGTCACGATTGGACCTAGGGTTAGGGTTATGTAGAGGGCTAGGGTTAGAGATCCGGTTAGGGTCACGATTGGACCTTGGGTTAGGGTTATGTTGAGGGCTAGGGTTAGAGATCCAGTTAGGGTCACGATTGGACCTAGGGTTAGGGTTATGTTTGGGGCTAGGGTTAGAGATTCGGATAGGGTCACGTTTGGACCTAGGGTTAGGGTGATGTTGATGGCTAGGGTTAGAGATCTGGGTAGGGTTACGATTGCACCTAGGGTTAGGGTTATGTTGAGGGCTAGGGTTAGAGATCCGGTTAGGGTCACGATTGGACCTTGGGTTAGGGTTATGTTGAGGGCTAGGGTTAGAGATCTGGTTAGGGTTACGATTGGACCTAGGGTTAGGGTGATGTTGAGGGCTAGGGTTAGAGATCCGGTTAGGGTTACGATTAGACCTAGAGTTATGGTGATGTTGATTGCTAGGGTTAGAGATCCGGTTAGGGTTACGATTGGACCTAGGGTTAGGGTTATGTTGAGGGCTAGGGTTAGAGATCCGGTTAGGGTTACAATTGGACCTAGGGTTAAGGTTATGTTGAGGGCTAGGGTTAGAGATCCGGTTAGGGTTACGATTGGACCTAGGGTTAGGGTTATGTTGAGGGCTAGGGTTAGAGATCCGTTTAGGGTTACGATTGGACCTAGGGTTAGGGTTATGTTGAGGGCTAGGGTTAGAGAGACGGTTAGGGTCACGATTGGACCTAGGGTTAGGGTTTTGTTGAGGGCTAGGGTTAGAGATCCGGTTAGGGTCACGATTGGACCTAGGTTAGGGTTATGTTGAGGGCCAGGGATAGAGATCCCGTTAGGGTTACGATTGGACCTAGGGTTATGGTTCTGTTGAGGGCTAGGGTTAGAGATCCGGTTACGGTTACGATTGGACCTAGGGTTAGGGTTATGTTGAGGGCTAGGGTTAGAGATCCGGTTAGGGTTACGATTGGACCTAGGGTTAGGGTTATGTTGAGGGCTACGGTTCGAGATCCGGGTAGGGTTACGATTGGACCTAGGGTTAGGGTTATGTTGAGGGCTAGGGTTAGAGATCCGGTTAGGGTTACGATTGGACCTAGGG
Source organism: Miniopterus schreibersii (assembly GCF_964146895.1). NCBI lineage: Eukaryota > Metazoa > Chordata > Mammalia > Chiroptera > Miniopteridae > Miniopterus > Miniopterus schreibersii. The sequence goes on along the minus strand of NW_027669745.1, from coordinate 84,892 downwards.
TTAGGGTTATGTTGAGGGCTAGGGTTAGAGATCCGGTTAGGGTCACGATTGGACCTAGGTTAGTGTTATGTTGAGGGCTAGGGTTAGAGATCCTGTTAGGGTCACGATTGGACCTAGGGTTAGGGTGATGTTTTTGGCTAGGGTTAGAGATCCGGTTAGGGTTACGATTGGACCTAGGGTTATGGTGATGTTTTTGGCTAGGGTTAGAGATCCGGTTAGGGTCACGATTGGACCTAGGGTTAGGGTTATGTTGAGGGCTAGGGTTAGAGATCCGCGTAGGGTTACGATTGGACCTAGGGTTAGGGTTATGTTGAGGGCTAGGGTTAGAGATCCGGTTAGGGTTACGATTGCACCTAGGGTTAGGGTTATGTTGAGGGCTAGGGTTAGAGATCCGGGTAGGGTTACGATTGCACCTAGGGTTAGGGTTATGTTGACGGCTAGGGTAGAGATCCGGTTAGGGTCACGATTGGACCTAGGGTTAGGGTTATGTTGAGGGCTAGGGTTAGAGATCCGGTTAGGGTCACGATTGCACCTTGGGTTAGGGTTATGTTGAGGGCTAGGGTTAGAGATCCGGTTAGGGTTACGATTGGACCTAGGGTTATGGTTAGGTTGAGGGCTAGGGTTAGAGAGACGGTTAGGGTTACGATTGGACCTAGGGTTAGGGTTATGTTGAGGGCTAGGGTTAGAGATCCTGTTAGGGTTATCATTGGACCTAGGGTTAGGGTTATGTTGAAGGCTAGGGTTAGAGAACCGGTTAGGGTTACGATTGGACCTAGGGTTAGGGTGATGTTGAGGGCTAGGGTTAGAGATCCCGTTAGGGTTCCGATAGGACCTAGGGTTAGGGTTATGTTGAGGGCTAGGGTTAGAGGGACGGTTAGGGTCACGATTGGACCTAGGGTTAGGGTGATGTTGAGGGCTCGGGTTAGAGATCTGGTTAGTGTTACGATTGCACCTAAGGTTAGGGTTATGTTGAGGGCTAGGGTAGAGATCCGGGTAGGGTTACGATTGCACCTAGGGTTAGGGTTATGTTGACGGCTAGGGTTAGAGATCCGGTTAGGGTCACGATTGGACCTAGGGTTAGGGTTATGTTGAGGGCTAGGGTTAGAGATCCGGTTAGGGTCACAATTGGACCTAGGGTTAGGGTTATGTTGAGGGCTAGGTTTAGAGATCCGGTTAGGTCACGATTGCACCTTGGGTTAGGGTTATGTTGAGGGCTAGGGTTAGAGATCCGGTTAGGGTCATGATTGGACCTAGGGTTAGGGTTATGTTGAGGGCTAGGGTTAGAGATCCGGTTAGGGTCACGATTGGACCTTGGGTGAGGGTTATGTTGAGGGCTAGGGTTAGAGATCCAGTTAGGGTCACGATTGGACCTAGGGTTAGGGTTATGTTGAGATCTAGGGTTAGAGATCCGGTTAGGGTCACGTTTCGACCTAGGGTTAGGGTTATGTTGACGGCTAGGGTTAGAGATCCGGTTAGGGTTACGATTGGACCTAGGGTTAGGGTGATGTTGAGGGCTAGGGTTAGAGATCCGGTTAGGGTCACGATTGCCCCTAGGGTTAGGGTTATGTTGAGAACTAGGTTTAGAGATTCGGTTAGGGTTACGATTGGACCTAGGGTTAGCGTTATGTTGAGGTCTAGGGTTAGAGATACGGTTAGGGTCACGATTGGACCTAGAGTTAGGGTTATGTTGAGGGCTAGGGTTAGAGATCCGGTTAGCGTCACGATTGTACCTTGGGTTAGGGTTATGTTGAGGGCTAGGGTTAGAGATCTGGTTAGGGTCACGATTGGACCTAGGGTTAGGGTTATGTTGAGGGCTAGGGTTAGAGATCCGGTTCGGGTTACGATTGGACCTAGGGTTAGGGTTATGTTGAGGGCTAGGGTTAGAGATCCGGTTTGGGTCACGATTGTACCCTGGGTTACGGTTATGTTGAGGGCTAGGGTTAGAGATCCGGTTAGGGTTACGATTGGACCTAGGGTTAGGGTTATGTTGAGGGCTAGGGTTAGAGATCCGGTTAGGGTTACGATTGGACCTAGGGTTAGGGTTATGTTGAGGGCTAGGGTTAGAGATCCGGTTAGGGTTACGATTGGACCTAGGGTAGGGTTATGTTGAGGGCGAGGGTTAGAGATCCGGTTAGGGTCACGATTGGACCTAGGGTTAGGGTTATGTTGAGGGCTAGGGTTAGAGAGACGGTTAGGGATACGATTGGACCTAGGGTTAGGGTTATGTTGAGGGCTAGGGTTAGAGATCCGGTTAGGGTTACGATTGGACCTAGGGTTAGGGTTTTTTTGAGGGCTAGGGTTAGAGATCCGGTTAGGGTTACGATTGGACCTAGGTTTAGGGGTATGTTGAGGGCTAGGGTTAGAGATCCAGTTAGGGTTACGATTGGACCTAGGGTTAGGGTTATGTTGAGGGCTAGGGTTAGAGAGACGGTTAGGGTTACGATTGGACCTAGGGTTAGGGTTATGTTGAGGGCAGGGTTAGAGATCCGGTTAGGGTCACGATTGGACCTAGGGTTATGGTGATGTTGAGGGCTAGGGTTAGAGATCCGGTTAGGGTCACGATTGGACCTTGGGTTATGGTGATGTTTTTGGCTAGGGTTAGAGATCCACTTAGGGTCACGATTTGACCTAGGGTTATGGTGATGTTTTTGGCTAGGGTTAGAGATCCGGTTAGGGTCACGTTTGGACCTAGGGTTAGGGTTATGTTGAGGGCTAGGGTTAGAGATCCGGGTAGGGTTACGATTGGACCTAGGGTTAGGGTTATGTTGAGGGCTAGGGTTAGAGATCCGGTTAGGGTTTCGATTGGACCTAGGGTTAGGGTTATGTTGAGGGCTAGGGTTAGAGATCCGGGTAGGGTTACGATTGGACCTAGGGTTAGGGTTACGTTGAGGGCTAGGGTTAGAGATCCGGTTAGATTTACGATTGGACCTAGGGTTAGGGTTATGTTGAGGGCTAGGTTTAGAGATCCGGTTAGGGTTACGATTGGACCTAGGGTTAGAGTTATGTTGAGGGCTAGGGTTAGAGATCCGGTTAGGTTTACGATTGCACCTAGGGTTAGGGTTATGTTGAGGGCAGGGTTAGAGATCCGGGTAGGGTTACAATTGCACCTAGGATTAGGGTTATGTTGACGGCTAGGGTAGAGATCCGGTTAGGGTCACGATTGGACCTAGGGTCAGGGTTATGTTGAGGGCTCGGGTTAGAGAGACCGTTAGGGTCACGATTGTACCTTGGGTTAGGGTTATGTTGAGGGCTAGGGTTAGAGATCCGGTTAGGGTCACGATTGTACCTTGGGTTAGGGTTATGTTGAGGGCTAGGGTTAGAGATCCGGTTAGGGTTACCATTGGACCTAGGGTTAGGGTTATGTTGAGGGCTAGGGTTAGAGATCCAGTTAGGGTTACGATTGGACCTAGGGTTAGGGTTATGTTGAGGGCTAGGGTTAGAGATCCGGTTAGGGTTAAGATTGGACCTGGTGTTAGGGTTATGTTGAGGGTAAGGGTTAGAGATCCGGGTAGAGTTACGATTGGACCTAGGGTTAGGGTTATGTTGAGGGCTAGGGTTAGAGATCCGGGTACGGTTACGATTGGACCTAGGGTTAGGGTTATGTTGAGGGCTAAGTTTAGAGATCCGGTTAGGGTTACGATTGGACCTAGGGTTAGGGTTATGTTGAGGGCTAGGGTTAGAGATCCGGTTAGGGTTCCGATTGGACCTAGGGTTAGGGTTATGTTGAGGGCTAGGGTTAGAGATCCGGTTAGGGTCACGATTGCACCTTGGGTTAGGGTTATGTTGAGGGCTAGGGTTAGAGATCCGGTTAGGGTTACGATTGCACCTAGGGTTATGGTTATGTTGAGGGCTAGGTTTAGAGATCTGGGTAGGGTTACGATTGCACCTAGGGTTAGGGTTATGTTGAGGGCTAGGGTTAGAGATCCGGTTAGGGTCACGATTGGACCTAGGGTTAGGGTTATGTTGAGGGCTAGGGTTAGAGATCCGGTTAGGGTCACGATTGGACCTTGGGTTAGGGTTATGTTGAGGGCTAGGGTTAGAGATCCAGTTAGGGTCACGATTGGACCTAGGTTTAGGGTTATGTTGAGGGCTAGGGTTAGAGATCTGGTTAGGGTCACGTTTGGACCTAGGGTTAGGGTTATGTTGACGGCTAGGGTTAGAGATCCGGTTAGGGTTACGATTGGACCTAGGGTTAGGGTGATGTTGAGGGCTAGGGTTAGAGATCCGGTTAGGGTTACGATTGGACCTAGGGTTAGGGTTATGTTGAGGGCTAGGGTTAGAGATCCGGTTAGGGTTACGATTGGACCTAGGGTTAAGGTTATGTTGAGGGCTAGGGTTAGAGATCCGGTTAGGGTGACGATTGGACCTAGGGTTAGGGTTATGTTGAGGGCTAGGGTGAGAGATCCGTTTAGGGTCACGATTGGACCTAGGGTTAGGGTTATGTTGAGGGCTAGGGTTAGAGATCCGGTTAGGGTCACGATTGGACCTAGGGTTAGGGTTATGTTGAGGGCTAGGGTTAGAGATCCGGTTAGGGTCACGATTGTACCTTGGGTTAGGGTTATATTGAGGGCTAGGGTTAGAGATCCGGTTAGGGTTACCATTGGACCTAGGGTTAGGGTTATGTTGAGGGCTAGGGTTAGAGAGACGGTTAGGGTTCCGATTGCACCTAGGGTTAGGGTTATGTTGAGGGCTAATGTTAGAGATCCGGGTAGGGTTACGATTGCACCTAGGGTTAGGGTTATGTTGACGGCTAGGTTTAGAGACCCGGTTAGGGTCACGATTGGACCTAGGGTTAGGGTTATGTTGAGGGCTAGGTTTAGAGATCCGGTTAGGGTCACGATTGCACCTTGGGTTAGGGTTATGTTGAGGGCTAGGGTTAGAGATCCGGTTAGGGTTACGATTGCACCTAGGGTTATGGTTATGTTGAGGGCTAGGGTTAGAGATCTGGGTAGGGTTACGATTGCACCTAGGGTTAGGGTTATGTTGAGGGCTAGGGTTAGAGATCCGGTTAGGGTCACGATTGGACCTAGGGTTAGGGTTATGTAGAGGGCTAGGGTTAGAGATCCGGTTAGGGTCACGATTGGACCTTGGGTTAGGGTTATGTTGAGGGCTAGGGTTAGAGATCCACTTAGGGTCACGATTGGACCTAGGGTTAGGGTTATGTTGAGGGCTAGGGTTAGAGATCCGGTTAGGGTCACGTTTGGACCTAGGGTTAGGGTTATGTTGACGGCTAGGGTTAGAGATCCGGTTAGGGTTACGATTGGACCTAGGGTTAGGGTGATGTTGAGGGCTAGGGTTAGAGATCCGGTTAGGGTTTCGATTAGACCTAGAGTTATGGTGATGTTGATGGCTAGGGTTAGAGATCCGGTTAGGGTTACGATTGCACCTAGGGTTAGGGTTATGTTGAGGGCTAGGGTTAGAGATCCGGTTAGGGTTACAATTGGACCTAGGGTTAAGGTTATGTTGAGGGCTAGGGTTAGAGATCCGGTTAGGGTTACGATTGGACCTAGGGTTAGGGTTATGTTGAGGGCTAGGGTTAGAGATCCGTTTAGGGTTACGATTGGACCTAGGGTTAGGGTTATGTTGAGGGCTAGGGTTAGAGAGACGGTTAGGGTCACGATTGGACCTAGGGTTAGGGTTATGTTGAGGGCTAGGGTTAGAGATCCGGTTAGGGTCACGATTGGACCTAGGTTAGGGTTATGTTGAGGGCCAGGGTTAGAGACCCCGTTAGGGTTACGATTGGACCTAGGGTTATGGTTATGTTGAGGGCTAGGGTTAAAGATCCGGTTACGGTTACGATTGGACCTAGGGTTAGGGTTATGTTGAGGGCTAGGGTTAGAGATCCGGTTAGGGTTACGATTGGACCTAGGGTTAGGGTTATGTTGAGGGCTACGGTTCGAGATCCGGGTAGGGTTACGATTGGACCTAGGGTTAGGGTTATGTTGAGGGCTAGGGTTAGAGATCCGGTTAGGGTTACGATTGGACCTAGGGTTAGTGTTATGTTGAGGGCTAGGGTTAGAGATCCGGTTAGGGTCACGATTGGACCTAGGTTAGTGTTATGTTGAGGGCTAGGGTTAGAGATCCGGTTAAGGTCACGATTGGACCTAGGGTTATGGTGATGTTGAGGGCTAGGGTTAGAGATCCGGTTAGGGTTACGATTGGACCGAGGGTTATGGTGATGTTTTTGGCTAGGGTTAGAGATCCGGTTAGGGTTACGATTGGACCTAGGGTTATGGTGATGTTTTTGGCTAGGGTTAGAGATCCGGTTAGGGTCACGATTAGACCTAGGGTTAGGGTTATGTTGAGGGCTAGGGTTAGAGATCCGGGTAGGGTTACGATTGGACCTAGGGTTAGGGTTATGTTGAGGGCTAGGGTTAGAGATCCGGTTAGGGTTACGATTGGACCTAGGGTTAGGGTTACGTTGAGGGCTAGGGTTAGAGATCCGGGTAGGGTTACGATTGGACCTAGGGTTAGGGTTACGTTGAGGGCTAGGGTTAGAGATCCGGTTAGGGTTACGATTGGACCTAGGGTTAGGGTTATGTTGAGGGCTAGGTTTAGAGATCCGGTTAGGGTTACGATTGGACCTAGGGTTAGAGTTATGTTGAGGGCTAGGGTTAGAGATCCGGTTAGGGTTACGATTGCACCTAGGGTTAGGGTTATGTTGAGGGCAGGGTTAGAGATCCGGGTAGGGTTACGATTGCACCTAGGGTTAGGGTTATGTTGACGGCTAGGGTAGAGATCCGGTTAGGGTCACGATTGGACCTAGGGTTAGGGTTATGTTGAGGGCTAGGGTTAGAGAGACCGTTAGGGTCACGATTGTACCTTGGGTTAGGGTTATGTTGAGGGCTAGGGTTAGAGATCCGGTTAGGGTCACGATTGTACCTTGGGTTAGGGTTATGTTGAGGGCTAGGGTTAGAGATCCGGTTAGGGTTACCATTGGACCTAGGGTTAGGGTTATGTTGAGGGCTAGGGTTAGAGATCCAGTTAGGGTTACGATTGGACCTAGGGTTAGGGTTATGTTGAGGGCTAGGGTTAGAGATCCGGTTAGGGTTAAGAGTGGACCTAGTGTTAGGGTTATGTTGAGGGTAAGGGTTAGAGATCCGGGTAGAGTAACGATTGGACCTAGGGTTAGGGTTATGTTGAGGGCTAGGGTTAGAGATCCGGGTACGGTTACGATTGGACCTAGGGTTAGGGTTATGTTGAGGGCTAGGTTTAGAGATCCGGTTAGGGTTACGATTGGACCTAGGGTTAGGGTTATGTTGACGGCTAGGGTTAGAGATCCGGTTAGGGTTACGATTGGACCTAGGGTTAGGGTGATGTTGAGGGCTAGCGTTAGAGATCCGGTTAGGGTTACCATTGGACCTAGGGTTAGGGTTATGTTGAGGGCTAGGGTTAGAGATCCGGTTAGGGTTACGATTGGACCTAGGGTTAGGGTTATGTTGAGGGCTAGGGTTAGAGATCCGGTTAGGGTTACGATTGGACCTAGGGTTAGGGTTATGTTGAGGGCTAGGGTTAGAGAGACGGTGAGGGTTCCGATTGGACCTAGGGTTAGGGTTATGTTGAGGGCTAGGGTTAGAGATCCGGTTAGGGACACGATTGGACCTAGGTTAGGGTTATGTTGAGGGCTAGGGTTAGAGATCCCGTGAGGGTTACCATTGGACCTAGGGTTGGGTTATGTTGAGGGCTAGGGTTAGAGATCCGGTTACGGTTACGATTGCACCTAGGGTTAGGGTTATGTTGAGGGCTAGGGTTAGAGATCCGGTTAGGGTTAAGATTGGACCTAGTGTTAGGGTTATGTTGAGGGTAAGGGTTCGAGATCCGGGTAGGATTACGATTGGACCTAGGGTTAGGGTTATGTTGAGGGCTAGGGTTAGAGATCCGGTTACGGTTACGATTGGACCTAGGGTTAGGGTTATGTTGAGGGCTAGGTTTAGAGATCCGGTTAGGGTTACGATTGGACCTATGGTTAGGGTTATGTTGAGGGCTAGGGTTAGAGATCTGGTTAGGGTTCCGATTGGACCTAGGGTTAGGATAATGTTGAGGGCTAGGGTTAGAGATCTGGTTAGGGTTACGATTGGACCTAGGGTTAGGGTTATGTTGAGGGCTAGTGTTAGAGAGACGGTTAGGGTTCCGATTGCACCTAGGGTTAGGGTTATGTTGAGGGCAAATGTTAGAGATCCGGGTAGGGTTACGATTGCACCTAGGGTTAGGGTTATGTTGACGGCTAGTTTTAGAGATCCGGTTAGGGTCACGATTGGACCTAGGGTTAGGGTTATGTTGAGGGCTAGGTTTAGAGATCCGGTTAGGGTCACGATTGCACCTTGGGTTAGGGTTATGTTGAGGGCTAGGGTTAGAGAGACGGTTAGGGTTCCGATTGCACCTAGGGTTAGGGTTATGTTGAGGGCTAATGTTAGAGATCCGGTTTGGGTCACGATTGGACCTAGGGTTAGGGTTATGTAGAGGGCTAGGGTTAGAGATCCGGTTAGGGTCACGATTGGACCTTGGGTTAGGGTTATGTTGAGGGCTAGGGTTAGAGATCCAGTTAGGGTCACGATTGGACCTAGGGTTAGGGTTATGTTGAGGGCTAGGGTTAGAGATTCGGTTAGGGTCACGTTTGGACCTAGGGTTAGGGTGATGTTGATGGCTAGGGTTAGAGATCTGGGTAGGGTTACGATTGCACCTAGGGTTAGGGTTATGTTGAGGGCTAGGGTTAGAGATCCGGTTAGGGTCACGATTGGACCTTGGGTTAGGGTTATGTTGAAGGCTAGGGTTAGAGATCTGGTTAGGGTTACGATTGGACCTAGGGTTAGGGTGATGTTGAGGGCTAGGGTTAGAGATCCGGTTAGGGTTACGATTAGACCTAGAGTTATGGTGATGTTGATGGCTAGGGTTAGAGATCCGGTTAGGGTTACGATTGGACCTAGGGTTAGGGTTATGTTGAGGGCTAGGGTTAGAGATCCGGTTAGGGTTACAATTGGACCTAGGGTTAAGGTTATGTTGAGGGCTAGGGTTAGAGATCCGGTTAGGGTTACGATTGGACCTAGGGTTAGGGTTATGTTGAGGGCTAGGGTTAGAGATCCGTTTAGGGTTACGATTGGACCTAGGGTTAGGGTTATGTTGAGGGCTAGGGTTAGAGAGACGGTTAGGGTCACGATTGGACCTAGGGTTAGGGTTTTGTTGAGGGCTAGGGTTAGAGATCCGGTTAGGGTCACGATTGGACCTAGGTTAGGGTTATGTTGAGGGCCAGGGATAGAGATCCCGTTAGGGTTACGATTGGACCTAGGGTTATGGTTCTGTTGAGGGCTAGGGTTAGAGATCCGGTTACGGTTACGATTGGACCTAGGGTTAGGGTTATGTTGAGGGCTAGGGTTAGAGATCCGGTTAGGGTTACGATTGGACCTAGGGTTAGGGTTATGTTGAGGGCTACGGTTCGAGATCCGGGTAGGGTTACGATTGGACCTAGGGTTAGGGTTATGTTGAGGGCTAGGGTTAGAGATCCGGTTAGGGTTACGATTGGACCTAGGGTTAGGGTTATGTTGAGGGCTAGGGTTAGAGATCCGGTTAGGGTCACGATTGGACCTAGGTTAGTGTTATGTTGAGGGCTAGGGTTAGAGATCCTGTTAGGGTCACGATTGGACCTAGGGTTAGGGTGATGTTTTTGGCTAGGGTTAGAGATCCGGTTAGGGTTACGATTGGACCTAGGGTTATGGTGATGTTTTTGGCTAGGGTTAGAGATCCGGTAGGGTCACGATTGGACCTAGGGTTAGGGTTATGTTGAGGGCTAGGGTTAGAGATCCGCGTAGGGTTACGATTGGACCTAGGGTTAGGGTTATGTTGAGGGCTAGGGTTAGAGATCCGGTTAGGGTTACGATTGCACCTAGGGTTAGGGTTATGTTGAGGGCTAGGGTTAGAGATCCGGGTAGGGTTACGATTGCACCTAGGGTTAGGGTTATGTTGACGGCTAGGGTAGAGATCCGGTTAGGGTCACGATTGGACCTAGGGTTAGGGTTATGTTGACGGCTAGGGTAGAGATCCGGTTAGGGTTACGATTGGACCTAGGGTTAGGGTTAGGTTGAGGGCTAGGGTTAGAGAGACGGTTAGGGTTACGATTGGACCTAGGGTTAGGGTTATGTTGAGGGCTAGGGTTAGAGATCCTGTTAGGGTTATCATTGGACCTAGGGTTAGGGTTATGTTGAAGGCTAGGGTTAGAGAACCGGTTAGGGTTACGATTGGACCTAGGGTTAGGGTGATGTTGAGGGCTAGGGTTAGAGATCCCGTTAGGGTTCCGATAGGACCTAGGGTTAGGGTTATGTTGAGGGCTAGGGTTAGAGGGACGGTTAGGGTCACGATTGGACCTAGGGTTAGGGTGATGTTGAGGGCTCGGGTTAGAGATCTGGTTAGTGTTACGATTGCACCTAAGGTTAGGGTTATGTTGAGGGCTAGGGTAGAGATCCGGGTAGGGTTACGATTGCACCTAGGGTTAGGGTTATGTTGACGGCTAGGGTTAGAGATCCGGTTAGGGTCACGATTGGACCTAGGGTTAGGGTTATGTTGAGGGCTAGGGTTAGAGATCCGGTTAGGGTCACAATTGGACCTAGGGTTAGGGTTATGTTGAGGGCTAGGTTTAGAGATCCGGTTAGGTCACGATTGCACCTTGGGTTAGGGTTATGTTGAGGGCTAGGGTTAGAGATCCGGTTAGGGTCATGATTGGACCTAGGGTTAGGGTTATGTTGAGGGCTAGGGTTAGAGATCCGGTTAGGGTCACGATTGGACCTTGGGTGAGGGTTATGTTGAGGGCTAGGGTTAGAGATCCAGTTAGGGTCACGATTGGACCTAGGGTTAGGGTTATGTTGAGATCTAGGGTTAGAGATCCGGTTAGGGTCACGTTTCGACCTAGGGTTAGGGTTATGTTGACGACTAGGGTTAGAGATCCGGTTAGGGTTACGATTGGACATAGGGTTAGGGTGATGTTGTGGGCTAGGGTTAGAGATCCGGTTTGGGTTACGATTGGACCTAGAGTTATGGTGATGTTGATGGCTAGGGTTAGAGATCCGGTTAGGGTTACTATTGGACCTAGGGTTAGGGTTATGTTGAGGGCTAGGGTTAGAGTTCCGGTTAGGGATACGATTGCACCTAGGGTTAGGGTTATGTTGAGGGTTAGGGTTAGAGATCCGGTTAGGGTTACGATTGGACCTAGGGTTAGGGTTATGATGAGGGCTAGGGTTAGAGATCCGGTTAGGGTTACGATTGGACCTAGGGTTAGGGTTATGTTGAGGGCTAGGGTTATAGATCCGGTTAGGGTTACGATTGGACCTAGGGTTAGGGTTATGTTGAGGGCTAGGGTTAGAGATCCGGTTAGGGTTACGATTGGACCTAGGGTTAGGGTTATGTTGAGGGCTAGGGTTAGAGAGACGGTTAGGGTTACGATTGGACCTAGGGTTAGGGTTATGTTGAGGGCAGGGTTAGAGATCCGGTTAGGGTTACAATTGGACCTAGGGTTAAGGTTATGTTGAGGGCTAGGGTTAGAGATCCGGTTAGGGTCACGATTGGACCTAGGGTTAGGGTTATGTTGAGGGCTAGGGTTAGAGATCCGGTTATGGTCACGATTGGACCTAGGTTAGGTTTATGTTGAGGGCCAGGGTTAGAGATCCCGTTAGGGTTACGATTGGACCTAGGGTTTGGGTTATGTTGAGGGCTAGGGTTAGAGATCCGGTTAGGGTTACGATTGGACCTAGGGTTAGGGTTATGTTGAGGGCTAGGGTTAGAGAGACGGTTAGGGTTACGATTGGACCTAGGGTTAGGGTTATGTTGAGGGCAGGGTTAGAGATCCGTTTAGGGTTACGATTAGACCTAGGGTTAAGGTTATGTTGAGGGCTAGGGTTAGAGATCCGGTTAGGGTTACGATTGGACCTAGGGTTAGGGTTATGTTGAGGGCTAGGGTTAGAGATCCTGTTAGGGTTATCATTGGACCTAGGGTTAGGGTTATGTTGAAGGCTAGGGTTAGAGAACCGGTTAGGGTTACGATTGGACCTAGGGTTAGGGTGATGTTGAGGGCTAGGGTTAGAGATCCCGTTAGGGTTCCGATAGGACCTAGGGTTAGGGTTATGTTGAGGGCTAGGGTTAGAGGGACGGTTAGGGTCACGATTGGACCTAGGGTTAGGGTGATGTTGAGGGCTCGGGTTAGAGATCTGGTTAGTGTTACGATTGCACCTAAGCTTAGGGTTATGTTGAGGGCTAGGGTAGAGATCCGGGTAGGGTTACGATTGCACCTAGGCTTAGGGTTATGTTGACGGCTAGGGTTAGAGATCCGGTTAGGGTCACGATTGGACCTAGGGTTAGGGTTATGTTGAGGGCTAGGGTTAGAGATCCGGTTAGGGTCACAATTGGACCTAGGGTTAGGGTTATGTTGAGGGCTAGGTTTAGAGATCCGGTTAGGTCACGATTGCACCTTGGGTTAGGGTTATGTTGAGGGCTAGGGTTAGAGATCCGGTTAGGGTCATGATTGGACCTAGGGTTAGGGTTATGTTGAGGGCTAGGGTTAGAGATCCGGTTAGGGTCACGATTGGACCTTGGGTGAGGGTTATGTTGAGGGCTAGGGTTAGAGATCCAGTTAGGGTCACGATTGGACCTAGGGTTAGGGTTATGTTGAGGGCTAGGGTTAGAGATCCGGTTAGGGTCACGTTTCGACCTAGGGTTAGGGTTATGTTGACGACTAGGGTTAGAGATCCGGTTAGGGTTACGATTGGACATAGGTATAGGGTGATGTTGTGGGCTAGGGTTAGAGATCCGGTTTGGGTTACGATTGGACCTAGAGTTATGGTGATGTTGATGGCTAGGGTTAGAGATCCGGTTAGGGTTACTATTGGACCTAGGGTTAGGGTTATGTTGAGGGCTAGGGTTAGAGTTCCGGTTAGGGATACGATTGCACCTAGGGTTAGGGTTATGTTGAGGGTTAGGGTTAGAGATCCGGTTAGGGTTACGATTGGACCTAGGGTTAGGGTTATGTTGAGGGCTAGGGTTAGAGATCCGGTTAGGGTTACGATTGGACCTAGGGTTAGGGTTATGTTGAGGGCTAGGGTTAGAGATCCGGTTAGGGTTACGATTGGACCTAGGGTTAGGGTTATGTTGAGGGCTAGGGTTAGAGATCCGGTTAGGGTTACGATTGGACCTAGGGTTAGGGTTATGTTGAGGGCTAGGGTTAGAGAGACGGTTAGGGTTACGATTGGACCTAGGGTTAGGGTTATGTTGAGGGCAGGGTTAGAGATCCGGTTAGGGTTACAATTGGACCTAGGGTTAAGGTTATGTTGAGGGCTAGGGTTAGAGATCCGGTTAGGGTCACGATTGGACCTAGGGTTAGGGTTATGTTGAGGGCTAGGGTTAGAGATCCCGTTATGGTCACGATTGGACCTAGGTTAGGTTTATGTTGAGGGCCAGGGTTAGAGATCCCGTTAGGGTTACGATTGGACCTAGGGTTTGGGTTATGTTGAGGGCTAGGGTTAGAGATCCGGTTAGGGTTACGATTGGACCTAGGGTTAGGGTTATGTTGAGGGCTAGGGTTAGAGAGACGGTTAGGGTTACGATTGGACCTAGGGTTAGTGTTATGTTGAGGGCAGGGTTAGAGATCCGTTTAGGGTTACGATTAGACCTAGGGTTAAGGTTATGTTGAGGGCTAGGGTTAGAGATCCGGTTAGGGTTACGATTGGACCTAGTGTTAGGGTTATGTTGAGGGCTAGGGTTAGAGATCCGTTTAGGGTTACGATTGGACCTAGGGTTAGGGTTATGTTGAGAGCTAGGGTTAGAGAGACGGTTAGGGTCAAGATTGGACCTAGGGTTAGGGTTATGTTGAGGGCTAGGGTTAGAGATCCGGTTAGGGTTACAATTGGACCTAGGGTTAAGGTTATGTTGAGGGCTAGGGTTAGAGATCCGGTTAGGGTTACGATTGGACCTAGGGTTAGCGTTATGTTGAGGGCTAGGGTTAGAGATCCGTTTAGGATTACGATTGGACCTAGGGTTAGGGTTATGTTGAGGGCTAGGGTTAGAGATCCGGTTAGGGTCACGATTGGACCTAGGGTTAGGGTTTTGTTGAGGGCTAGGGATAGAGATCAGGTTAGGGTCACGATTGGACCTAGGTTAGGGTTATGTTGAGGGCCAGGGTTAGAGATCCCGTTAGGGTTACGATTGGACCTAGGGTTATGGTTATGTTGAGGGCTAGGGTTAGAGATCCGGTTACGGTTACGATTGGACCTAGGGTTAGGGTTATGTTGAGGGCTAGGGTTAGAGATCCGGTTAGGGTTACGATTGGACCTAGGGTTAGGGTTATGTTGAGGGCTACGGTTCGAGATCCGGGTAGGGTTACGATTGGACCTAGGGTTAGGGTTATGTTGAGGGCTAAGGTTAGAGATCCGGTTAGGGTTACGATTGGACCTAGGGTTAGGGTTATGTTGAGGGCTAGGGTTAGAGATCCGGTTAGGGTCACGATTGGACCTAGGTTAGTGTTATGTTGAGGGCTAGGGTTAGAGATCCGGTTAGGGTCACGATTGGACCTAGGGTTAGGGTGATGTTGAGGGCTAGGGTTAGAGATCCGGTTAGGGTTACGATTGGACCTAGGGTTATGGTGATGTTTTTGGCTAGGGTTAGAGATCCGGTTAGGGTTACGATTGGACCTAGGGTTATGGTGATGTTTTTGGCTAGGGTTAGAGATCCGGTTAGGGTCACGATTGGACCTAGGTTTAGGGTTATGTTGAGGGCTAGGGTTAGAGATCCGGGTAGGGTTACGATTGGACCTAGGGTTAGGGTTATGTTGAGGGCTAGGTTTAGAGATCCGGTTAGGGTTACGATTGGACCTAGGGTTAGGGTTATGTTGAGGGCTAGGGTTAGAGATCCGGGTAGGGTTACGATTGGACCTAGGGTTAGGGTTACGTTGAGGGCTAGGTTTAGAGATCCGGTTAGGGTTACGATTGGACCTAGGGTTAGGGTTATGTTGAGGGCTAGGTTTAGAGATCCGGTTAGGGTTACGATTGGACCTAGGGTTAGGGTTATGTTGAGGGCTAGGGTTAGAGATCCGGTTAGGGTTACGATTGCACCTAGGGTTAGGGTTATGTTGAGGGCTAGGGTTAGAGATCCGGGTAGGGTTACGATTGCACCTAGGGTTAGGGTTATGTTGACGGCTAGGGTAGAGATCCGGTTAGGGTCACGATTGGACCTAGGGTTAGGGTTATGTTGAGGGCTAGGGTTAGAGATCCGGTTAGGGTCACGATTGCACCTTGGGTTAGGGTTATGTTGAGGGCTAGGGTTAGAGATCCGGTTAGGGTTACGATTGGACCTAGGGTTAGGGTTATGTTGAGGGCTAGGGTTAGAGAGACGGTTAGGGTTACGATTGGACCTAGGGTTAGGGTTATTTTGAGGGCAGGGTTAGAGATCCGGTTAGGGTTACGATTGGACCTAGGGTTAGGGTTATGTTGAGGGCTAGGGTTAGAGATCCTGTTAGGGTTACCATTGGACCTAGGGTTAGGGTTATGTTGAAGGCTAGGGTTAGAGAAGCGGTTAGGGTTACGATTGGACCTAGGGTTAGGGTGATGTTGAGGGCTAGGGTTAGAGATCCCGTTAGGGTTCCGATAGGACCTAGGGTTAGGGTTATGTTGAGGGCTAGGGTTAGAGGGACGGTTAGGGTCACGATTGGACCTAGGGTTAGGGTGATGTTGAGGGCTCGGGTTAGAGATCCGGTTAGGGTTACGATTGCACCTAAGGTTAGGGTTATGTTGAGGGCTAGGGTTAGAGATCCGGGTAGGGTTACGATTGCACCTAGGGTTAGGGTTATGTTGACGGCTAGGGTTAGAGATCCGGTTAGGGTCACGATTGGACCTAGGGTTAGGGTTATGTTGAGGGCTAGGGTTAGAGATCCGGTTAGGGTCACAATTGGACCTAGGGTTAGGGTTATGTTGAGGGCTAGGTTTAGAGATCCGGTTAGGTCACGATTGCACCTTGGGTTAGGGTTATGTTGAGGGCTAGGGTTAGAGATCCGGTTAGGGTCATGATTGGACCTAGGGTTAGGGTTATGTTGAGGGCTAGGGTTAGAGATCCGGTTAGGGTCACGATTGGACCTTGGGTTAGGGATATGTTGAGGGCTAGGGTTAGAGATCCAGTTAGGGTCACGATTGGACCTAGGGTTAGGGTTATGTTGAGGGCTAGGGTTAGAGATCCGGTTAGGGTCACGTTTCGACCTAGGGTTAGGGTTATGTTGAGGGCTAGGGTTAGAGATCCGGTTAGGGTTACGATTGGACATAGGGTTAGGGTGATGTTGTGGGCTAGGGTTAGAGATCCGGTTAGGGTTACGAATGGACCTAGAGTTATGGTGATGTTGATGGCTAGGGTTAGAGATCCGGTTAGGGTTACTATTGGACCTAGGGTTAGGGTTATGTTGAGGGCTAGGGTTAGAGATCCGGTTAGGGTTACGATTGCACCTAGGGTTAGGGTTATGTTGAGGGCTAGGGTTAGAGTTCCGGTTAGGGTTACGATTGCACCTAGGGTTAGGGTTATGTTGAGGGTTAGGGTTAGAGATCCGGTTAGGGTTACGATTGGACCTAGGGTTAGGGTTATGTTGAGGGCTAGGGTTAGAGATCCGGTTAGGGTTACGATTGGACCTAGGGTTAGGGTTATGTTGAGGGCTAGGGTTAGAGATCCGGTTAGGGTTACGATTGGACCTAGGGTTAGGGTTATGTTGAGGGCTAGGGTTAGAGAGACGGTTAGGGTTACGATTGGACCTAGGGTTAGGGTTATGTTGAGGGCAGGGGTAGAGATCCGGTTAGGGTTACAATTGGACCTAGGGTTAAGGTTATGTTGAGGGCTAGGGTTAGAGATCCGGTTAGGGTCACGATTGGACCTAGGGTTAGGGTTATGTTGAGGGCTAGGGTTAGAGATCCGGTTAGGGTCACGATTGGACCTAGGTTAGGGTTATGTTGAGGGCCAGGGTTAGAGATCCCGTTAGGGTTACGATTGGACCTAGGGTTAGGGTTATGTTGAGGGCTAGGGTTAGAGATCCGGTTAGGGTTACGATTGGACCTAGGGTTAGGGTTATGTTGAAGGCTAGGGTTAGAGAGACGGTTAGGGTTACGATTGGACCTAAGGTTAGGGTTATGTTGAGGGCAGGGTTAGAGATCCGTTTAGGGTTACGATTGGACCTAGGGTTAAGGTTATGTTGAGGGCTAGGGTTAGAGATCCGGTTAGGGTTACGATTGGACCTAGGGTTAGGGTTATGTTGAGGGCTAGGGTTAGAGATCCGTTTAGGGTTACGATTGGACCTAGGGTTAGGGTTATGTTGAGAGCTACGGTTAGAGAGACGGTTAGGGTCACGATTGGACCTAGGGTTAGGGTTATGTTGAGGGCTAGGGTTAGAGATCCGGTTAGGGTTACGTTTGCACCTAGTGTTAGGGTTATGTTGAGGGGTAGGGTGAGAGTTCCGGTTAGGGTTACGATTGCACCTAGGGTTAGGGTTATGTTGAGGGTTAGGGTTAGAGATCCGGTTAGGGTTACGATTGGACCTAGGGTTAGGGTTATGTTGAGGGCTAGGTTTAGAGATCCGGTTAGGGTTACGTTTGGACCTAGGGTTAGGGTTATGTTGAGGGCTAGGGTTAGAGATCCGGTTAGGGTTACGATTGGACCTAGGGTTAGGGTTATGTTGAGGGCTAGGGTTAGAGATCCGGTTAGGGTTACGATTGGACCTAGGGTTAGGGTTATGTTGAGGGCTAGGGTTAGAGATCCGGTTAGGGTTACGATTGGACCTAGGGTTAGGGTTATGTTGAGGGCTAGGGTTAGAGATCCGTTTAGGGTTACGATTGGACCTAGGGTTAATGTTATGTTGAGGGCTAGGTTTAGAGATCCGGTTAGGGTTACGATTGGACCTAGGGTTAGGGTTATGTTGAGGGCTAGGGTTAGAGATCCGTTTAGGGTTACGATTGGACCTAGGGTTAGGGTTATGTTGAGGGCTAGGGTTAGAGAGACGGTTAGGGTCACGATTGGACCTAGGGTTAGGGTTATGTTGAGGGCTAGGGTTAGAGATCCGGTTAGGGTTACGATTGGACCTAGGGTTAGGGTTATGTTGAGGGCTAGGGTTAGAGATCCGGTTAGGGTTACGATTGGACCTAGGGTTAGGGTTATGTTGAGGGCTAGGGTTAGAGATCCGGGTAGGGTTACGATTGGACCTAGGGTTAGGGTTACGTTGAGGGCTAGGTTTAGAGATCCGGTTAGGGTTACGATTGGACCTAGGGTTAGGGTTATGTTGAGGGCTAGGTTTAGAGATCCGGTTAGGGTTACGATTGGACCTAGGGTTAGGGTTATGTTGAGGGCTAGGGTTAGAGATCCGGTTAGGGTTACGATTGCACCTAGGGTTAGGGTTATGTTGAGGGCTAGGGTTAGAGATCCGGGTAGGGTTACGATTGCACCTAGGGTTAGGGTTATGTTGACAGCTAGGGTAGAGATCCGGTTAGGGTCACGATTGGACCTAGGGTTAGGGTTATGTTGAGGGCTAGGGTTAGAGATCCGGTTAGGGTCACGATTGCACCTTGGGTTAGGGTTATGTTGAGGGCTAGGGTTAGAGATCCGGTTAGGGTTACGATTGGACCTAGGGTTAGGGTTATGTTGAGGGCTAGGGTTAGAGAGACGGTTAGGGTTACGATTGGACCTAGGGTTAGGGTTATTTTGAGGGCAGGGTTAGAGATCCGGTTAGGGTTACGATTGGAGCTAGGGTTAGGGTTATGTTGAGGGCTAGGGTTAGAGATCCTGTTAGGGTTACCATTGGACCTAGGGTTAGGGTTATGTTGAAGGCTAGGGTTAGAGAAGCGGTTAGGGTTACGATTGGACCTAGGGTTAGGGTGATGTTGAGGGCTAGGGTTAGAGATCCCGTTAGGGTTCCGATAGGACCTAGGGTTAGGGTTATGTTGAGGGCTCGGGTTAGAGATCCGGTTAGGGTTACGATTGCACCTAAGGTTAGGGTTATGTTGAGGGCTAGGGTTAGAGATCCGGTTAGGGTTACGATTGCACCTAGGGTTAGGGTTATGTTGAGGGCTAGGGTTAGAGATCCGGGTAGGGTTACGATTGCACCTAGGGTTAGGGTTATGTTGACGGCTAGGGTAGAGATCCGGTTAGGGTCACGATTGGACCTAGGGTTAGGGTTATGTTGAGGGCTAGGGTTAGAGATCCGGTTAGGGTCACGATTGCACCTTGGGTTAGGGTTATGTTGAGGGCTAGGGTTAGAGATCCGGTTAGGGTTACGATTGGACCTAGGGTTAGGGTTATGTTGAGGGCTAGGGTTAGAGAGACGGTTAGGGTTACGATTGGACCTAGGGTTAGGGTTATTTTGAGGGCAGGGTTAGAGATCCGGTTAGGGTTACGATTGGACCTAGGGTTAGGGTTATGTTGAGGGCTAGGGTTAGAGATCCTGTTAGGGTTACCATTGGACCTAGGGTTAGGGTTATGTTGAAGGCTAGGGTTAGAGAAGCGGTTAGGGTTACGATTGGACCTAGGGTTAGGGTGATGTTGAGGGCTAGGGTTAGAGATCCCGTTAGGGTTCCGATAGGACCTAGGGTTAGGGTTATGTTGAGGGCTAGGGTTAGAGGGACGGTTAGGGTCACGATTGGACCTAGGGTTAGGGTGATGTTGAGGGTTCGGGTTAGAGATCCGGTTAGGGTTACGATTGCACCTAAGGTTAGGGTTATGTTGAGGGCTAGGGTTAGAGATCCGGGTAGGGTTACGATTGCACCTAGGGTTAGGGTTATGTTGACGGCTAGGGTTAGAGATCCGGTTAGGGTCACGATTGGACCTAGGGTTAGGGTTATGTTGAGGGCTAGGGTTAGAGATCCGGTTAGGGTCACAATTGGACCTAGGGTTAGGGTTATGTTGAGGGCTAGGTTTAGAGATCCGGTTAGGTCACGATTGCACCTTGGGTTAGGGTTATGTTGAGGGCTAGGGTTAGAGATCCGGTTAGGGTCATGATTGGACCTAGGGTTAGGGTGATGTTGAGGGCTAGGGTTAGAGATCCGGTTAGGGTCACGATTGGACCTAGGGTTAGGGTTATGTTGAGGGCTAGGGTTAGAGATCCGGGTAGGGTTACGATTGCACCTAGGGTTAGGGTTATGTTGACGGCTAGGGTTAGAGATCCGGTTAGGGTCACAATTGGACCTAGGGTTAGGGTTATGTTGAGGGCTAGGGTTTGAGATACGGTTAGGATCATTATTGGACCTAGGGTTAGGGTTATGTTGAGGGCTAGGGTTAGAGATCCGGTTAGGGTCACGATTGGACCTTGGGTTAGGGTTATGTTGAGGGCTAGGGTTAGAGATCCAGTTAGGGTCACGATTGGACCTAGGGTTAGGGTTATGTTGAGGGCTAGGGTTAGAGATCCGGTTAGGGTCACGTTTCGACCTAGGGTTAGGGTTATGTTGACGGCTAGGGTTAGAGATCCGGTTAGGGTTACGATTGGACATAGGGTTAGGGTGATGTTGAGGGCTAGGTTTAGAGATCCGTTTAGGGTTACGATTGGACCTAGGGTTAGGGTTATGTTGAGGGCTAGGGTTAGAGATCCGGTTAGGGTTACGATTGCCCCTAGGGTTAGGGTTATGTTGAGGGCTAGGGTTAGAGTTCTGGTTAGGGTTACGATTGGACCTAGGGTTAGGGTTATGTTGAGGGCTAGGGTTAGAGATCCGGTTAGGGTTACGATTGGACCTAGGGTTAGGGTTATGTTGAGGGCTAGGGTTACAGATCCGGTTAGGGTTACGATTGGACCTAGGGTTAGGGTTATGTTGAGGGCTAGGGTTAGAGAGACGGTTAGCGTTACGATTCGACCTAGGGTTAGGGTTATGTTGAGGGCAGGGTTAGAGATCCGGTTAGGGTCACGATTGGACCTAGGGTTAGGGTTATGTTGAGGGCTAGGGTTAGAGATTCGGTTAGGGTTACGATTGGACCTAGGGTTAGGGTTATGTTGAGGGCTAGGGTTAGAGATCCGGTTAGGGTCACGATTGGACCTAGGGTTAGGGTTATGTTGAGGGCTAGGGTTAGAGAGACGGTTAGGGTTACGATTGGACCTAGGGTTAGGGTTATGTTGAGGGCAGGGTTAGAGATCCGGTTAGGGTCACGATTGGACCTAGGGTTAGGGTCATGTTGAGGGCTAGGGTTAGAGATCCGGTTAGGGTTACCATTGGACCTAGGGTTAGGGTTATGTTGAGGGCTAGGGTTAGAGATCCGGTTAGGGTTACGATTGGACCTAGGGTTAGGGTTATGTTGAGGGCTAGGGTTAGAGAGACGGTTAGGGTTCCGATTGGACCTAGAGTTAGGGTTATGTTGAGGGCTAGGGTTAGAGATCCAGTTAGGGTCACGATTGGACCTAGGGTTAGGGTTATGTTGAGGGCTAGGGTTATAGATCCGGTTAGGGTCACGTTTGGACCTAGGGTTAGGGTTATGTTGACGGCTAGGGTTAGAGATCCGGTTAGGGTTACGATAGGACCTAGGGTTAGGGTTATGTTGAGAGCTAGGGTTAGAGATCTGGTTAGGGTTACGATTGGACCTAGGGTTAGGGTTATGTTTAGGGCTAGGGTTAGAGAACCGGTTAGGGTTACGATTGGACCTAGGGTTAGGGTTATGTTGAGGGCTAGGGTTAGAGCTCCCGTTAGGGTTACGATTGGACCTAGGGTTAGGGTTATGTTTAGGGCTAGGGTTAGAGAGACGGTTAGGGTTCCGATAGGACCTAGGGTTAGGGTTATGTTGACGGCTAGGGTTAGAGAGACGGTTAGGGTCACGATTGGACCTAGGGTTAGGGTGATGTTCAGGGCTAGGGTTAGAGGTCCGGTTAGGTTTACGATTGGACCTAGGTTAGGGTTATGTTGAGGGCCAGGGTTAGAGATCCCGTTAGGGTTACAATTGGACCTAGGGTTAGGGTTATGTTGAGGGCTAGGGTTAGAGATCCGGTTAGGGTTACGATTGCACCTAGGGTTAGGGTTATGTTGAGGGCTAGGGTTAGAGATCCGGTTAGGGTTACGATTGCACCTAGGGTTAGGGTGATGTTGAGGGCCAGGGTTAGAGATCCGGTTAGGGTCACGATTGGATCTAGGGTTACGGTTATGTTGAGGGCTAGGGTTAGAGAGACGGTTAGGGTCACGATTGGACCTAGGGTTAGGGTTATGTTGAGGGCTAGGGTTAGAGATCCGGTTAGGGTTACGATTGGACCTAGGGTTAGGGTTATGTTGACGGCTAGGGTTAGAGATCCGTTTAGGGTTACGGTTGGACCTAGGGTTAGGGTGATGTTGAGGGCTAGGGTTAGAGATCCTGTTAGGGTTACGATTGGACCTAGGGTTATGGTGATGTTGATGGCTAGGGTTAGAGATCCGGTTAGGGTTACGGTTGGACCTAGGGTTAGGGTTATGTTGAGGGTTAGGGTTGGAGATCCGGTTAGGGTTACGATTGCACCTAGGGTTATGGTTATGTTGAGGGCTAGGGTTAGAGTTCCGGTTAGGGTTGCGATTGCACCTAGGGTTAGGGTTATGTTGAGGGTTAGGGTTAGAGATCCGGTTAGGCTTACGATTGGACCTAGGGTTAGGGTTATGTTGAGGGCTAGTGTTAGAGATCCGGTTAGGGTTACGATTGGACCTAGGGTTAGGGTTATGTTGAGGGCTAGGGTTAGAGATCCGGTTAGGGTTACGATTGGACCTAGGGTTAGTGTTATGTTGAGGGCTAGGGTTAGAGATCCGGTTAGGGTTAGATTGGACCTAGGGTTAGGGTTATGTTGAGGGCTAGGGTTAGAGAGACGGTTAGGGTTACGATTGGACCTAGGGTTAGGGTTATGTTGAGGGCACGGTTAGAGATCCGGTTGGGGTCACGATTGGACCTAGGGTTAGGGTTATGTTGAGGGCTAGGGTTAGAGATCCGGTTAGGGTTACGATTGGACCTAGGGTTAGGGTTATGTTGAGGGCAGGGTTAGAGATCCGGTTAGGGTCACGATTGGACCTAGGGTTAGGGTTATGTTGAGGGCTAGGGTTAGAGATCCGGTTAGGGTTACCATTGGACCTAGGGTTAGGGTTATGTTGAGGGCTAGGGTTAGAGATCCGGTTAGGGTTATGATTGGACCTAGGGTTAGGATTATGTTGAGGGCTAGGGTTAGAGAGACGGTTAGGGTTCCGATTGGACCTAGAGTTAGGGTTATGTTGAGGGCTAGGGTTAGAGATCCAGTTAGGGTTACGATTGGACCTAGGGTTAGGGTTATGTTGAGGGCTAGGGTTAGAGATCCGGTTAGGGTTACCATTGGACCTAGGCTTAGGGTTATGTTGAAGGCTAGGGTTAGAGAACCGTTTAGGGTTACGATTGGACCTAGGGTTAGGGTTATGTTGAGGGCTAGGGTTAGAGATCCGGTTAGGGTTACGATAGGACCTAGGGTTAGGGTTATGTTGAGGGCTAGGGTTAGAGAGACGGTTAGGGTCACGATTGGACCTAGGGTTAGGGTGATGTTGAGGGCTAGGGTTAGAGGCCGGTTACGGTTACGATTGGACCTAGGTTAGGGTTATGTTGAGGGCCAGGGTTAGAGATCCCGTTAGGGTTACGATTGGACCTAGGGTTATGGTTATGTTGAGGGCTAGGGTTAGAGATCTGGATACGGGTACGATTGGACCTAGGGTTAGGGTTATGTTGAGGGCTAGGGTTAGAGATCCGGTTAGGGTTACGATTGCACCTAGGGTTAGGGTTATGTTGAGGGCTAGGTTTAGAGATCTGGTTAGGGTTACGATTGCACCTAGGGTTAGGGTTATGTTGAGGGCTAGGGTTAGAGATCCGGTTATGGTCACGATTGGACCTAGGTTAGGTTTATGTTGAGGGCCAGGGTTAGAGATCCCGTTAGGGTTACGATTGGACCTAGGGTTTGGGTTATGTTGAGGGCTAGGGTTAGAGATCCGGTTAGGGTTACGATTGGACCTAGGGTTAGGGTTATGTTGAGGGCTAGGGTTAGAGAGACGGTTAGGGTTACGATTGGACCTAGGGTTAGGGTTATGTTGAGGGCAGGGTTAGAGATCCGTTTAGGGTTACGATTAGACCTAGGGTTAAGGTTATGTTGAGGGCTAGGGTTAGAGATCCGGTTAGGGTTACGATTGGACCTAGGGTTAGGGTTATGTTGAGGGCTAGGGTTAGAGATCCTGTTAGGGTTATCATTGGACCTAGGGTTAGGGTTATGTTGAAGGCTAGGTTTAGAGAACCGGTTAGGGTTACGATTGGACCTAGGGTTAGGGTTATGTTGAGGGCTAGGGTTAGAGATCCTGTTAGGGTTATCATTGGACCTAGGGTTAGGGTTATGTTGAAGGCTAGGGTTAGAGAACCGGTTAGGGTTACGATTGGACCTAGGGTTAGGGTGATGTTGAGGGCTAGGGTTAGAGGGACGGTTAGGGTCACGATTGGACGTAGGGTTAGGGTGATGTTGAGGGCTCGGGTTAGAGATCTGGTTAGTGTTACGATTGCACCTAAGGTTAGGGTTATGTTGAGGGCTAGGGTAGAGATCCGGGTAGGGTTACGATTGCACCTAGGGTTAGGGTTATGTTGACGGCTAGGGTTAGAGATCCGGTTAGGGTCACGATTGGACCTAGGGTTAGGGTTATGTTGAGGGCTAGGGTTAGAGATCCGGTTAGGGTCACAATTGGACCTAGGGTTAGGGTTATGTTGAGGGCTAGGTTTAGAGATCCGGTTAGGTCACGATTGCACCTTGGGTTAGGGTTATGTTGAGGGCTAGGGTTAGAGATCCGGTTAGGGTCATGATTGGACCTAGGGTTAGGGTTATGTTGAGGGCTAGGGTTAGAGATCCGGTTAGGGTCACGATTGGACCTTGGGTGAGGGTTATGTTGAGGGCTAGAGTTAGAGATCCAGTTAGGGTCACGATTGGACCTAGGTTTAGGGTTATGTTGAGGGCTAGGGTTAGAGATCCGGTTAGGGTCACGTTTCGACCTAGGGTTAGGGTTATGTTGACGACTAGGGTTAGAGATACGGTTAGGGTTACGATTGGACATAGGGTTAGGGTGATGTTGTGGGCTAGGGTTAGAGATCCGGTTTGGGTTACGATTGGACCTAGAGTTATGGTGATGTTGATGGCTAGGGTTAGAGATCCGGTTAGGGTTACTATTGGACCTAGGGTTAGGGTTATGTTGAGGGCTAGGGTTAGAGTTCCGGATAGGGATACGATTGCACCTAGGGTTAGGGTTATGTTGAGGGTTAGGGTTAGAGATCCGGTTAGGGTTACGATTGGACCTAGGGTTAGGGTTATGTTGAGGGCTAGGGTTAGAGATCCGGTTAGGGTTAGATTGGACCTAGGGTTAGGGTTATGTTGAGGGCTAGGGTTAGAGATCCGGTTAGGGTTAGATTGGACCTAGGGTTAGGGTTATGTTGAGGGCTAGGGTTAGAGAGACGGTTAGGGTTACGATTGGACCTAGGGTTAGGGTTATGTTGAGGGCACGGTTAGAGATCCGGTTGGGGTCACGATTGGACCTAGGGTTAGGGTTATGTTGAGGGCTAGGGTTAGAGATCCGGTTAGGGTTACGATTGGACCTAGGGTTAGGGTTATGTTGAGGGCAGGGTTAGAGATCCGGTTAGGGTCACGATTGGACCTAGGGTTAGGGTTATGTTGAGGGCTAGGGTTAGAGATCCGGTTAGGGTTACCATTGGACCTAGGGTTAGGGTTATGTTGAGGGCTAGGGTTAGAGATCCGGTTAGGGTTATGATTGGACCTAGGGTTAGGATTATGTTGAGGGCTAGGGTTAGAGAGACGGTTAGGGTTCCGATTGGACCTAGAGTTAGGGTTATGTTGAGGGCTAGGGTTAGAGATCCAGTTAGGGTTACGATTGGACCTAGGGTTAGGGTTATGTTGAGGGCTAGGGTTAGAGATCCGGTTAGGGTTACCATTGGACCTAGGCTTAGGGTTATGTTGAAGGCTAGGGTTAGAGAACCGTTTAGGGTTACGATTGGACCTAGGGTTAGGGTTATGTTGAGGGCTAGGGTTAGAGATCCCGTTAGGGTTACTATTGGACCTAGGGTTAGGGTTATGTTGAGGGCTAGGGTTAGAGATCCGGTTAGGGTTACGATAGGACCTAGGGTTAGGGTTATGTTGAGGGCTAGGGTTAGAGAGACGGTTAGGGTCACGATTGGACCTAGGGTTAGGGTGATGTTGAGGGCTAGGGTTAGAGGCCGGTTACGGTTACGATTGGACCTAGGTTAGGGTTATGTTGAGGGCCAGGGTTAGAGATCCCGTTAGGGTTACGATTGGACCTAGGGTTATGGTTATGTTGAGGGCTAGGGTTAGAGATCTGGATACGGGTACGATTGGACCTAGGGTTAGGGTTATGTTGAGGGCTAGGGTTAGAGATCCGGTTAGGGTTACGATTGCACCTAGGGTTAGGGTTATGTTGAGGGCTAGGTTTAGAGATCTGGTTAGGGTTAAGATTGCACCTAGGGTTAGGGTTATGTTGAGGGCTAGGGTTAGAGATCCGGTTATGGTCACGATTGGACCTAGGTTAGGTTTATGTTGAGGGCCAGGGTTAGAGATCCCGTTAGGGTTACGATTGGACCTAGGGTTTGGGTTATGTTGAGGGCTAGGGTTAGAGATCCGGTTAGGGTTACGATTGGACCTAGGGTTAGGGTTATGTTGAGGGCTAGGGTTAGAGAGACGGTTAGGGTTACGATTGGACCTAGGGTTAGGGTTATGTTGAGGGCAGGGTTAGAGATCCGTTTAGGGTTACGATTAGACCTAGGGTTAAGGTTATGTTGAGGGCTAGGGTTAGAGATCCGGTTAGGGTTACGATTGGACCTAGGGTTAGGGTTATGTTGAGGGCTAGGGTTAGAGATCCTGTTAGGGTTATCATTGGACCTAGGGTTAGGGTTATGTTGAAGGCTAGGGTTAGAGAACCGGTTAGGGTTACGATTGGACCTAGGGTTAGGGTTATGTTGAGGGCTAGGGTTAGAGATCCTGTTAGGGTTATCATTGGACCTAGGGTTAGGGTTATGTTGAAGGCTAGGGTTAGAGAACCGGTTAGGGTTACGATTGGACCTAGGGTTAGGGTGATGTTGAGGGCTAGGGTTAGAGGGACGGTTAGGGTCACGATTGGACGTAGGGTTAGGGTGATGTTGAGGGCTCGGGTTAGAGATCTGGTTAGTGTTACGATTGCACCTAAGGTTAGGGTTATGTTGAGGGCTAGGGTAGAGATCCGGGTAGGGTTACGATTGCACCTAGGGTTAGGGTTATGTTGACGGCTAGGGTTAGAGATCCGGTTAGGGTCACGATTGGACCTAGGGTTAGGGTTATGTTGAGGGCTAGGGTTAGAGATCCGGTTAGGGTCACAATTGGACCTAGGGTTAGGGTTATGTTGAGGGCTAGGTTTAGAGATCCGGTTAGGTCACGATTGCACCTTGGGTTAGGGTTATGTTGAGGGCTAGGGTTAGAGATCCGGTTAGGGTCATGATTGGACCTAGGGTTAGGGTTATGTTGAGGGCTAGGGTTAGAGATCCGGTTAGGGTCACGATTGGACCTTGGGTGAGGGTTATGTTGAGGGCTAGAGTTAGAGATCCAGTTAGGGTCACGATTGGACCTAGGTTTAGGGTTATGTTGAGGGCTAGGGTTAGAGATCCGGTTAGGGTCACGTTTCGACCTAGGGTTAGGGTTATGTTGACGACTAGGGTTAGAGATACGGTTAGGGTTACGATTGGACATAGGGTTAGGGTGATGTTGTGGGCTAGGGTTAGAGATCCGGTTTGGGTTACGATTGGACCTAGAGTTATGGTGATGTTGATGGCTAGGGTTAGAGATCCGGTTAGGGTTACTATTGGACCTAGGGTTAGGGTTATGTTGAGGGCTAGGGTTAGAGTTCCGGTTAGGGATACGATTGCACCTAGGGTTAGGGTTATGTTGAGGGTTAGGGTTAGAGATCCGGTTAGGGTTACGATTGGACCTAGGGTTAGGGTTATGTTGAGGGCTAGGGTTAGAGATCCGGTTAGGGTTACGATTGGACCTAGGGTTAGGGTTATGTTGAGGGCTAGGGTTAGAGATCCGGTTAGGGTTACGATTGGACCTAGGGTTAGGGTTATGTTGAGGGCTAGGGTTAGAGATCCGGTTAGGGTTACGATTGGACCTAGGGTTAGGGTTATGTTGAGGGCTAGGGTTAGAGAGACGGTTAGGGTTACGATTGGACCTAGGGTTAGGGTTATGTTGAGGGCAGGGTTAGAGATCCGGTTAGGGTTACAATTGGACCTAGGGTTAAGGTTATGTTGAGGGCTAGGGTTAGAGATCCGGTTAGGGTCACGATTGGACCTAGGGTTAGGGTTATGTTGAGGGCTAGGGTTAGAGATCCGGTTATGGTCACGATTGGACCTAGGTTAGGTTTATGTTGAGGGCCAGGGTTAGAGATCCCGTTAGGGTTACGATTGGACCTAGGGTTTGGGTTATGTTGAGGGCTAGGGTTAGAGATCCGGTTAGGGTTACGATTGGACCTAGGGTTAGGGTTATGTTGAGGGCTAGGGTTAGAGAGACGGTTAGGGTTACGATTGGACCTAGGGTTAGGGTTATGTTGAGGGCAGGGTTAGAGATCCGTTTAGGGTTACGATTAGACCTAGGGTTAAGGTTATGTTGAGGGCTAGGGTTAGAGATCCGGTTAGGGTTACGATTGGACCTAGGGTTAGGGTTATGTTGAGGGCTAGGGTTAGAGATCCGTTTAGGGTTACGATTGGACCTAGGGTTAGGGTTATGTTGAGAGCTAGGGTTAGAGAGACGGTTAGGGTCAAGATTGGACCTAGGGTTAGGGTTATGTTGAGGGCTAGGGTTAGAGATCCGGTTAGGGTTACAATTGGACCTAGGGTTAAGGTTATGTTGAGGGCTAGGGTTAGAGATCCGGTTAGGGTTACGATTGGACCTAGGGTTAGCGTTATGTTGAGGGCTAGGGTTAGAGATCCGTTTAGGATTACGATTGGACCTAGGGTTAGGATTATGTTGAGGGCTAGGGTTAAAGATCCGGTTAGGGTCACGATTGGACCTAGGGTTAGGGTTTTGTTGAGGGCTAGGGTTAGAGATCAGGTTAGGGTCACGATTGGACCTAGGTTAGGGTTATGTTGAGGGCCAGGGTTAGAGATCCCGTTAGGGTTACGATTGGACCTAGTGTTATGGTTATGTTGAGGGCTAGGTTTAGAGATCCGGTTACGGTTACGATTGGACCTAGGGTTAGGGTTATGTTGAGGGCTAGGGTTAGAGATCCGGTTAGGGTTACGATTGGACCTAGGGTTAGGGTTATGTTGAGGGCTACGGTTTGAGATCCGGGTAGGGTTACGATTGGACCTAGGGTTAGGGTTATGTTGAGGGCTAAGGTTAGAGATCCGGTTAGGGTTACGATTGGACCTAGGGTTAGGGTTATGTTGAGGGCTAGGGTTAGAGATCCGGTTAGGGTCACGATTGGACCTAGGTTAGTCTTATGTTGAGGGCTAGGGTTAGAGATCCGGTTAGGGTCACGATTGGACCTAGGGTTAGGGTGATGTTGAGGGCTAGGGTTAGAGATCCGGTTAGGGTTACGATTGGACCTAGGGTTATGGTGATGTTTTTGGGTAGGGTTAGAGATCCGGTTAGGGTTACGATTGGACCTAGGGTTATGGTGATGTTTTTGGCTAGGGTTAGAGATCCGGTTAGGGTCACGATTGGACCTAGGTTTAGGGTTATGTTGAGGGCTAGGGTTAGAGATCCGGGTAGGGTTACGATTGGACCTAGGGTTAGGGTTATGTTGAGGGCTAGGGTTAGAGTTCCGGTTAGGGTTACGATTGGACCTAGGGTTAGGGTTATGTTGAGGGCTAGGGTTAGAGATCCGGGTAGGGTTACGATTGGACCTAGGGTTAGGGTTACGTTGAGGGCTAGGTTTAGAGATCCGGTTAGGGTTACGATTGGACCTAGGGTTAGGGTTATGTTGAGGGCTAGGTTTAGAGATCCGGTTAGGGTTACGATTTTACCTAGGGTTAGGGTTATGTTGAGGGCTAGGGTTAGAGATCCGGTTAGGGTTACGATTGCACCTAGGGTTAGGGTTATGTTGAGGGCTAGGGTTAGAGATCCGGGTAGGGTTACGATTGCACCTAGGGTTAGGGTTATGTTGACGGCTAGGGTAGAGATCCGGTTAGGGTCACGATTGGACCTAGGGTTAGGGTTATGTTGAGGGCTAGGGTTAGAGATCCGGTTAGGGTCACGATTGCACCTTGGGTTAGGGTTATGTTGAGGGCTAGGGTTAGAGATCCGGTTAGGGTTACGATTGGACCTAGGGTTAGGGTTATGTTGAGGGCTAGGGTTAGAGAGACGGTTAGGGTTACGATTGGACCTAGGGTTAGGGTTATTTTGAGGGCAGGGTTAGAGATCCGGTTAGGGTTACGATTGGACCTAGGGTTAGGGTTATGTTGAGGGCTAGGGTTAGAGATCCTGTTAGGGTTACCATTGGACCTAGGGTTAGGGTTATGTTGAAGGCTAGGGTTAGAGAAGCGGTTAGGGTTACGATTGGACCTAGGGTTAGGGTGATGTTGAGGGCTAGGGTTAGAGATCCCGTTAGGGTTCCGATAGGACCTAGGGTTAGGGTTATGTTGAGGGCTAGGGTTAGAGGGACGGTTAGGGTCACGATTGGACCTAGGGTTAGGGTGATGTTGAGGGCTCGGGTTAGAGATCCGGTTAGGGTTACGATTGCACCTAAGGTTAGGGTTATGTTCAGGGCTAGGGTTAGAGATCCGGGTAGGGTTACGATTGCACCTAGGGTTAGGGTTATGTTGACGGCTAGGGTTAGAGATCCGGTTAGGGTCACGATTGGACCTAGGGTTAGGGTTATGTTGAGGGCTAGGGTTGGAGATCCGGTTAGGGTCACAATTGGACCTAGGGTTAGGGTTATGTTGAGGGCTAGGTTTAGAGATCCGGTTAGGTCACGATTGCACCTTGGGTTAGGGTTATGTTGAGGGCTAGGGTTAGAGATCCGGTTAGGGTCATGATTGGACCTAGGGTTAGGGTTATGTTGAGGGCTAGGGTTAGAGATCCGGTTAGGGTCACGATTGGACCTTGGGTTAGGGTTATGTTGAGGGCTAGGGTTAGAGATCCAGTTAGGGTCACGATTGGACCTAGGGTTAGGGTTATGTTGAGGGCTAGGGTTAGAGATCCGGTTAGGGTCACGTTTCGACCTAGGGTTAGGGTTATGTTGACGACTAGGGTTAGAGATCCGGTTAGGGTTACGATTGGACATAGGGTTAGGGTGATGTTGTGGGCTAGGGTTAGAGATCCGGTTAGGGTTACGATTGGACCTAGAGTTATGGTGATGTTGATGGCTAGGGTTAGAGATCCGGTTAGGGTTACTATTGGACCTAGGGTTAGGGTTATGTTGAGGGCTAGGGTTAGAGATCCGGTTAGGGTTACGATTGCACCTAGGGTTAGGGTTATGTTGAGGGCTAGGGTTAGAGTTCCGGGTAGGGTTACGATTGCACCTAGGGTTAGGGTTATGTTGAGGGTTAGGGTTAGAGATCCGGTTAGGGTTACGATTGGACCTAGGGTTAGGGTTATGTTGAGGGCTAGGGTTAGAGATCCGGTTAGGGTTACGATTGGACCTAGGGTTAGGGTTATGTTGAGGGCTAGGGTTAGAGATCCGGTTTGGGTTACGATTGGACCTAGGGTTAGGGTTATGTTGAGGGCTAGGGTTAGAGATCCGGTTAGGGTTACGATTGGACCTAGGGTTAGGGTTATGTTGAGGGCTAGGGTTAGAGAGACGGTTAGGGTTACGATTGGACCTAGGGTTAGGGTTATGTTGAGGGCAGGGGTAGAGATCCGGTTAGGGTTACAATTGGACCTAGGGTTAAGGTTATGTTGAGGGCTAGGGTTAGAGATCCGGTTAGGGTCACGATTGGACCTAGGGTTAGGGTTATGTTGAGGGCTAGGGTTAGAGATCCGGTTAGGGTCACGATTGGACCTAGGTTAGGGTTATGTTGAGGGCCAGGGTTAGAGATCCCGTTAGGGTTACGATTGGACCTAGGGTTAGGGTTATGTTGAGGGCTAGGGTTAGAGATCCGGTTAGGGTTACGATTGGACCTAGGGTTAGGGTTATGTTGAGGGCTAGGGTTAGAGAGACGGTTAGGGTTACGATTGGACCTAGGGTTAGGGTTATGTTGAGGGCAGGGTTAGAGATCCGTTTAGGGTTACGATTGGACCTAGGGTTAAGGTTATGTTGAGGGCTAGGGTTAGAGATCCGGTTAGGGTTACGATTGGACCTAGGGTTAGGGTTATGTTGAGGGCTAGGGTTAGAGATACGTTTAGGGTTACGATTGGACCTAGGGTTAGGGTTATGTTGAGAGCTAGGGTTAGAGAGACGGTTAGGGTCACGATTGGACCTAGGGTTAGGGTTATGTTGAGGGCTAGGGTTAGAGATCCGGTTAGGGTTACGTTTGCACCTAGTGTTAGGGTTATGTTGAGGGCTAGGGTGAGAGTTCCGGTTAGGGTTACGATTGCACCTAGGGTTAGGGTTATGTTGAGGGCTAGGGTTAGAGATCCGGTTAGGGTTACCATTGGACCTAGGGTTAGGGTTATGTTGAGGGCTAGGGTTAGAGATCCGGTTAGGGTTATGATTGGACCTAGGGTTAGGATTATGTTGAGGGCTAGGGTTAGAGATCCAGTTAGGGTTCCGATTGGACCTAGAGTTAGGGTTATGTTGAGGGCTAGGGTTAGAGATCCAGTTAGGGTTACGATTGGACCTAGGGTTAGG
The DNA here is from genome assembly GCF_964146895.1 of Miniopterus schreibersii. NCBI lineage: Eukaryota > Metazoa > Chordata > Mammalia > Chiroptera > Miniopteridae > Miniopterus > Miniopterus schreibersii. The sequence goes on along the minus strand of NW_027669745.1, from coordinate 52,142 downwards.
GTTATGTTGAGGGCTAGGGTTAGAGATCCGGTTAGGGTTACCATTGGACCTAGGCTTAGGGTTATGTTGAAGGCTAGGGTTAGAGAACCGTTTAGGGTTACGATTGGACCTAGGGTTAGTGTTATGTTGAGGGCTAGGGTTAGAGATCCCGTTAGGGTTACTATTGGACCTAGGGTTAGGGTTATGTTGAGGGCTAGGTTTAGAGATCCGGTTAGGGTTACGATAGGACCTAGGGTTAGGGTTATGTTGAGGGCTAGGGTTAGAGAGACGGTTAGGGTCACGATTGGACCTAGGGTTAGGGTGATGTTGAGGGCTAGGGTTAGAGGCCGGTTACGGTTACGATTGGACCTAGGTTAGGGTTATGTTGAGGGCCAGGGTTAGAGATCCCGTTAGGGTTACGATTGGACCTAGGGTTATGGTTATGTTGAGGGCTAGGGTTAGAGATCTGGATACGGGTACGATTGGACCTAGGGTTAGGGTTATGTTGAGGGCTAGGGTTAGAGATCCGGTTAGGGTTACGATTGCACCTAGGGTTAGGGTTATGTTGAGGGCTAGGTTTAGAGATCTGGTTAGGGTTACGATTGCACCTAGGGTTAGGGTTATGTTGAGGGCTAGGATTAGAGATCCGGTTATGGTCACGATTGGACCTAGGTTAGGTTTATGTTGAGGGCCAGGGTTAGAGATCCCGTTAGGGTTACGATTGGACCTAGGGTTTGGGTTATGTTGAGGGCTAGGGTTAGAGATCCGGTTAGGGTTACGATTGGACCTAGGGTTAGGGTTATGTTGAGGGCTAGGGTTAGAGAGACGGTTAGGGTTACGATTGGACTTAGGGTTAGGGTTATGTTGAGGGCAGGGTTAGAGATCCGTTTAGGGTTACGATTAGACCTAGGGTTAAGGTTATGTTGAGGGCTAGGGTTAGAGATCCGGTTAGGGTTACGATTGGACCTAGGGTTAGGGTTATGTTGAGGGCTGGGGTTAGAGATCCTGTTAGGGTTATCATTGGACCTAGGGTTAGGGTTATGTTGAAGGCTAGGGTTAGAGAACCGGTTAGGGTTACGATTGGACCTAGGGTTAGGGTGATGTTGAGGGCTAGGGTTAGAGATCCCGTTAGGGTTCCGATAGGACCTAGGGTTAGGGTTATGTTGAGGGCTAGGGTTAGAGGGACGGTTAGGGTCACGATTGGACGTAGGGTTAGGGTGATGTTGAGGGCTCGGGTTAGAGATCTGGTTAGTGTTACGATTGCACCTAAGGTTAGGGTTATGTTGAGGGCTAGGGTAGAGATCCGGGTAGGGTTACGATTGCACCTAGGGTTAGGGTTATGTTGACGGCTAGGGTTAGAGTTCCGGTTAGGGTCACGATTGGACCTAGGGTTAGGGTTATGTTGAGGGCTAGGGTTAGAGATCCGGTTAGGGTCACAATTGGACCTAGGGTTAGGGTTATGTTGAGGGCTAGGTTTAGAGATCCGGTTAGGTCACGATTGCACCTTGGGTTAGGGTTATGTTGAGGGCTAGGGTTAGAGATCCGGTTAGGGTCATGATTGGACCTAGGGTTAGGGTTATGTTGAGGGCTAGGGTTAGAGATCCGGTTAGGGTCACGATTGGACCTTGGGTGAGGGTTATGTTGAGGGCTAGGGTTAGAGATCCAGTTAGGGTCACGATTGGACCTAGGGTTAGGGTTATGTTGAGGGCTAGGGTTAGAGATCCGGTTAGGGTCACGTTTCGACCTAGGGTTAGGGTTATGTTGACGACTAGGGTTAGAGATACGGTTAGGGTTACGATTGGACATAGGGTTAGGGTGATGTTGTGGGCTAGGGTTAGAGATCCGGTTTGGGTTACGATTGGACCTAGAGTTATGGTGATGTTGATGGCTAGGGTTAGAGATCCGGTTAGGGTTACTATTGGACCTAGGGTTAGGGTTATGTTGAGGGCTAGGGTTAGAGTTCCGGTTAGGGATACGATTGCACCTAGGGTTAGGGTTATGTTGAGGGTTAGGGTTAGAGATCCGGTTAGGGTTACGATTGGACCTAGGGTTAGGGTTATGTTGAGGGCTAGGGTTAGAGATCCGGTTAGGGTTACGATTGGACCTAGGGTTAGGGTTATGTTGAGGGCTAGGGTTAGAGATCCGGTTAGGGTTACGATTGGACCTAGGGTTAGGGTTATGTTGAGGGCTAGGGTTAGAGATCCGGTTAGGGTTACGATTGGACCTATGGTTAGGGTTATGTTGAGGGCTAGGGTTAGAGAGACGGTTAGGGTTACGATTGGACCTAGGGTTAGGGTTATGTTGAGGGCAGGGTTAGAGATCCGGTTAGGGTTACAATTGGACCTAGGGTTAAGGTTATGTTGAGGGCTAGGGTTAGAGATCCGGTTAGGGTCACGATTGGACCTAGGGTTAGGGTTATGTTGAGGGCTAGGGTTAGAGATCCGGTTATGGTCACGATTGGACCTAGGTTAGGTTTATGTTGAGGGCCAGGGTTAGAGATCCCGTTAGGGTTACGATTGGACCTAGGGTTAGGGTTATGTTGAGGGCTAGGGTTAGAGAGACGGTTAGGGTCACGATTGGACCTAGGGTTAGGGTTATGTTGAGGGCTAGGGTTAGAGATCCGGTTAGGGTTACGATTGGACCTAGGGTTAGGGTTATGTTGAGGGCTAGGGTTTGAGATCCGGTTAGGGTTACGATTGGACCTAGGGTTAGGGTTATGTTGATGGCTAGGGTTAGAGAGACGGTTAGGATTACGATTGGACCTAGGGTTAGGGTTATGTTGAGGGCAGGGTTAGAGATCCGGTTAGGGTTACAATTGGACCTAGGGTTAAGGTTATGTTGAGGGCTAGGGTTAGAGATCCGGTTAGGGTTACGATTGGACCTAGGGTTAGGGTTATGTTGAGGGCTAGGGTTAGAGATCCGTTTAGGGTTACGATTGGACCTAGGGTTAAGGTTATGTTGAGGGCTAGGGTTAGAGATCCGGTTAGGGTTACGATTGGACCTAGGGTTAGGGTTATGTTGAGGGCTAGGGTTAGAGATCCGTTTAGGGATACGATTGGACCTAGGGTTAGGGTTATGTTGAGGGCTAGGGTTAGAGAGACGGTTAGGGTCACGATTGGACCTAGGGTTAGGGTTATGTTGAGGGCTAGGGTTAGAGATCCGGTTAGGGTCACGATTGGACCTAGGTTAGGGTTATGTTGAGGGCCAGGGTTAGAGATCCCGTTAGGGTTACGATTGGACCTACGGTTATGGTTATGTTGAGGGCTAGGGTTAGAGATCCGGTTACGGTTACGATTGGACCTAGGGTTAGGGTTATGTTGAGGGCTACGGTTTGAGATCCGGGTAGGGTTACGATTGGACCTAGGGTTAGGGTTATGTTGAGGGCTAAGGTTAGAGATCCGGTTAGGGTTACGATTGGACCTAGGGTTAGGGTTATGTTGAGGGCTAGGGTTAGAGATCCGGTTAGGGTCACGATTGGACCTAGGTTAGTCTTATGTTGAGGGCTAGGGTTAGAGATCCGGTTAGGGTCACGATTGGACCTAGGGTTAGGGTGATGTTGAGGGCTAGGGTTAGAGATCCGGTTAGGGTTACGATTGGACCTAGGGTTATGGTGATGTTTTTGGGTAGGGTTAGAGATCCGGTTAGGGTTACGATTGGACCTAGGGTTATGGTGATGTTTTTGGCTAGGGTTAGAGATCCGGTTAGGGTCACGATTGGACCTAGGTTTAGGGTTATGTTGAGGGCTAGGGTTAGAGATCCGGGTAGGGTTACGATTGGACCTAGGGTTAGGGTTATGTTGAGGGCTAGGGTTAGAGTTCCGGTTAGGGTTACGATTGGACCTAGGGTTAGGGTTATGTTGAGGGCTAGGGTTAGAGATCCGGGTAGGGTTACGATTGGACCTAGGGTTAGGGTTACGTTGAGGGCTAGGTTTAGAGATCCGGTTAGGGTTACGATTGGACCTAGGGTTAGGGTTATGTTGAGGGCTAGGTTTAGAGATCCGGTTAGGGTTACGATTGGACCTAGGGTTAGGGTTATGTTGAGGGCTAGGGTTAGAGATCCGGTTAGGGTTACGATTGCACCTAGGGTTAGGGTTATGTTGAGGGCTAGGGTTAGAGATCCGGGTAGGGTTACGATTGCACCTAGGGTTAGGGTTATGTTGACGGCTAGGGTAGAGATCCGGTTAGGGTCACGATTGGACCTAGGGTTAGGGTTATGTTGAGGGCTAGGGTTAGAGATCCGGTTAGGGTCACGATTGCACCTTGGGTTAGGGTTATGTTGAGGGCTAGGGTTAGAGATCCGGTTAGGGTTACGATTGGACCTAGGGTTAGGGTTATGTTGAGGGCTAGGGTTAGAGAGACGGTTAGGGTTACGATTGGACCTAGGGTTAGGGTTATTTTGAGGGCAGGGTTAGAGATCCGGTTAGGGTTACGATTGGACCTAGGGTTAGGGTTATGTTGAGGGCTAGGGTTAGAGATCCTGTTAGGGTTACCATTGGACCTAGGGTTAGGGTTATGTTGAAGGCTAGGGTTAGAGAAGCGGTTAGGGTTACGATTGGACCTAGGGTTAGGGTGATGTTGAGGGCTAGGGTTAGAGATCCCGTTAGGGTTCCGATAGGACCTAGGGTTAGGGTTATGTTGAGGGCTAGGGTTAGAGGGACGGTTAGGGTCACGATTGGACCTAGGGTTAGGGTGATGTTGAGGGCTCGGGTTAGAGATCCGGTTAGGGTTACGATTGCACCTAAGGTTAGGGTTATGTTGAGGGCTAGGGTTAGAGATCCGGGTAGGGTTACGATTGCACCTAGGGTTAGGGTTATGTTGACGGCTAGGGTTAGAGATCCGGTTAGGGTCACGATTGGACCTAGGGTTAGGGTTATGTTGAGGGCTAGGGTTGGAGATCCGGTTAGGGTCACAATTGGACCTAGGGTTAGGGTTATGTTGAGGGCTAGGTTTAGAGATCCGGTTAGGTCACGATTGCACCTTGGGTTAGGGTTATGTTGAGGGCTAGGGTTAGAGATCCGGTTAGGGTCATGATTGGACCTAGGGTTAGGGTTATGTTGAGGGCTAGGGTTAGAGATCCGGTTAGGGTCACGATTGGACCTTGGGTTAGGGTTATGTTGAGGGCTAGGGTTAGAGATCCAGTTAGGGTCACGATTGGACCTAGGGTTAGGGTTATGTTGAGGGCTAGGGTTAGAGATCCGGTTAGGGTCACGTTTCGACCTAGGGTTAGGGTTATGTTGACGACTAGGGTTAGAGATCCGGTTAGGGTTACGATTGGACATAGGGTTAGGGTGATGTTGTGGGCTAGGGTTAGAGATCCGGTTAGGGTTACGATTGGACCTAGAGTTATGGTGATGTTGATGGCTAGGGTTAGAGATCCGGTTAGGGTTACTATTGGACCTAGGGTTAGGGTTATGTTGAGGGCTAGGGTTAGAGATCCGGTTAGGGTTACGATTGCACCTAGGGTTAGGGTTATGTTGAGGGCTAGGGTTAGAGTTCCGGGTAGGGTTACGATTGCACCTAGGGTTAGGGTTATGTTGAGGGTTAGGGTTAGAGATCCGGTTAGGGTTACGATTGGACCTAGGGTTAGGGTTATGTTGAGGGCTAGGGTTAGAGATCCGGTTAGGGTTACGATTGGACCTAGGGTTAGGGTTATGTTGAGGGCTAGGGTTAGAGATCCGGTTTGGGTTACGATTGGACCTAGGGTTAGGGTTATGTTGAGGGCTAGGGTTAGAGATCCGGTTAGGGTTACGATTGGACCTAGGGTTAGGGTTATGTTGAGGGCTAGGGTTAGAGAGACGGTTAGGGTTACGATTGGACCTAGGGTTAGGGTTATGTTGAGGGCAGGGGTAGAGATCCGGTTAGGGTTACAATTGGACCTAGGGTTAAGGTTATGTTGAGGGCTAGGGTTAGAGATCCGGTTAGGGTCACGATTGGACCTAGGGTTAGGGTTATGTTGAGGGCTAGGGTTAGAGATCCGGTTAGGGTCACGATTGGACCTAGGTTAGGGTTATGTTGAGGGCCAGGGTTAGAGATCCCGTTAGGGTTACGATTGGACCTAGGGTTAGGGTTATGTTGAGGGCTAGGGTTAGAGATCCGGTTAGGGTTACGATTGGACCTAGGGTTAGGGTTATGTTGAGGGCTAGGGTTAGAGAGACGGTTAGGGTTACGATTGGACCTAGGGTTAGGGTTATGTTGAGGGCAGGGTTAGAGATCCGTTTAGGGTTACGATTGGACCTAGGGTTAAGGTTATGTTGAGGGCTAGGGTTAGAGATCCGGTTAGGGTTACGATTGGACCTAGGGTTAGGGTTATGTTGAGGGCTAGGGTTAGAGATACGTTTAGGGTTACGATTGGACCTAGGGTTAGGGTTATGTTGAGAGCTAGGGTTAGAGAGACGGTTAGGGTCACGATTGGACCTAGGGTTAGGGTTATGTTGAGGGCTAGGGTTAGAGATCCGGTTAGGGTTACGTTTGCACCTAGTGTTAGGGTTATGTTGAGGGCTAGGGTGAGAGTTCCGGTTAGGGTTACGATTGCACCTAGGGTTAGGGTTATGTTGAGGGCTAGGGTTAGAGATCCGGTTAGGGTTACCATTGGACCTAGGGTTAGGGTTATGTTGAGGGCTAGGGTTAGAGATCCGGTTAGGGTTATGATTGGACCTAGGGTTAGGATTATGTTGAGGGCTAGGGTTAGAGATCCAGTTAGGGTTCCGATTGGACCTAGAGTTAGGGTTATGTTGAGGGCTAGGGTTAGAGATCCAGTTAGGGTTACGATTGGACCTAGGGTTAGGGTTATGTTGAGGGCTAGGGTTAGAGATCCGGTTAGGGTTACCATTGGACCTAGGCTTAGGGTTATGTTGAAGGCTAGGGTTAGAGAACCGTTTAGGGTTACGATTGGACCTAGGGTTAGTGTTATGTTGAGGGCTAGGGTTAGAGATCCCGTTAGGGTTACTATTGGACCTAGGGTTAGGGTTATGTTGAGGGCTAGGTTTAGAGATCCGGTTAGGGTTACGATAGGACCTAGGGTTAGGGTTATGTTGAGGGCTAGGGTTAGAGAGACGGTTAGGGTCACGATTGGACCTAGGGTTAGGGTGATGTTGAGGGCTAGGGTTAGAGGCCGGTTACGGTTACGATTGGACCTAGGTTAGGGTTATGTTGAGGGCCAGGGTTAGAGATCCCGTTAGGGTTACGATTGGACCTAGGGTTATGGTTATGTTGAGGGCTAGGGTTAGAGATCTGGATACGGGTACGATTGGACCTAGGGTTAGGGTTATGTTGAGGGCTAGGGTTAGAGATCCGGTTAGGGTTACGATTGCACCTAGGGTTAGGGTTATGTTGAGGGCTAGGTTTAGAGATCTGGTTAGGGTTACGATTGCACCTAGGGTTAGGGTTATGTTGAGGGCTAGGATTAGAGATCCGGTTATGGTCACGATTGGACCTAGGTTAGGTTTATGTTGAGGGCCAGGGTTAGAGATCCCGTTAGGGTTACGATTGGACCTAGGGTTTGGGTTATGTTGAGGGCTAGGGTTAGAGATCCGGTTAGGGTTACGATTGGACCTAGGGTTAGGGTTATGTTGAGGGCTAGGGTTAGAGAGACGGTTAGGGTTACGATTGGACTTAGGGTTAGGGTTATGTTGAGGGCAGGGTTAGAGATCCGTTTAGGGTTACGATTAGACCTAGGGTTAAGGTTATGTTGAGGGCTAGGGTTAGAGATCCGGTTAGGGTTACGATTGGACCTAGGGTTAGGGTTATGTTGAGGGCTGGGGTTAGAGATCCTGTTAGGGTTATCATTGGACCTAGGGTTAGGGTTATGTTGAAGGCTAGGGTTAGAGAACCGGTTAGGGTTACGATTGGACCTAGGGTTAGGGTGATGTTGAGGGCTAGGGTTAGAGATCCCGTTAGGGTTCCGATAGGACCTAGGGTTAGGGTTATGTTGAGGGCTAGGGTTAGAGGGACGGTTAGGGTCACGATTGGACGTAGGGTTAGGGTGATGTTGAGGGCTCGGGTTAGAGATCTGGTTAGTGTTACGATTGCACCTAAGGTTAGGGTTATGTTGAGGGCTAGGGTAGAGATCCGGGTAGGGTTACGATTGCACCTAGGGTTAGGGTTATGTTGACGGCTAGGGTTAGAGTTCCGGTTAGGGTCACGATTGGACCTAGGGTTAGGGTTATGTTGAGGGCTAGGGTTAGAGATCCGGTTAGGGTCACAATTGGACCTAGGGTTAGGGTTATGTTGAGGGCTAGGTTTAGAGATCCGGTTAGGTCACGATTGCACCTTGGGTTAGGGTTATGTTGAGGGCTAGGGTTAGAGATCCGGTTAGGGTCATGATTGGACCTAGAGTTATGGTGATGTTGATGGCTAGGGTTAGAGATCCGGTTAGGGTTACTATTGGACCTAGGGTTAGGGTTATGTTGAGGGCTAGGGTTAGAGTTCCGGTTAGGGATACGATTGCACCTAGGGTTAGGGTTATGTTGAGGGTTATGGTTAGAGATCCGGTTAGGGTTACGATTGGACCTAGGGTTAGGGTTATGTTGAGGGCTAGGGTTAGAGATCCGGTTAGGATTACGATTGGACCTAGGGTTAGGGTTATGTTGAGGGCTAGGGTTAGAGATCCGGTTAGGGTTACGATTGGACCTAGGGTTAGGGTTATGTTGAGGGCTAGGGTTAGAGATCCGGTTAGGGTTACGATTGGACCTATGGTTAGGGTTATGTTGAGGGCTAGGGTTAGAGAGACGGTTAGGGTTACGATTGGACCTAGGGTTAGGGTTATGTTGAGGGCAGGGTTAGAGATCCGGTTAGGGTTACAATTGGACCTAGGGTTAAGGTTATGTTGAGGGCTAGGGTTAGAGATCCGGTTAGGGTCACGATTGGACCTAGGGTTAGGGTTATGTTGAGGGCTAGGGTTAGAGATCCGGTTATGGTCACGATTGGACCTAGGTTAGGTTTATGTTGAGGGCCAGGGTTAGAGATCCCGTTAGGGTTACGATTGGACCTAGGGTTAGGGTTATGTTGAGGGCTAGGGTTAGAGAGACGGTTAGGGTCACGATTGGACCTAGGGTTAGGGTTATGTTGAGGGCTAGGGTTAGAGATCCGGTTAGGGTTACGATTGGACCTAGGGTTAGGGTTATGTTGAGGGCTAGGGTTTGAGATCCGGTTAGGGTTACGATTGGACCTAGGGTTAGGGTTATGTTGATGGCTAGGGTTAGAGAGACGGTTAGGATTACGATTGGACCTAGGGTTAGGGTTATGTTGAGGGCAGGGTTAGAGATCCGGTTAGGGTTACAATTGGACCTAGGGTTAAGGTTATGTTGAGGGCTAGGGTTAGAGATCCGGTTAGGGTTACGATTGGACCTAGGGTTAGGGTTATGTTGAGGGCTAGGGTTAGAGATCCGTTTAGGGTTACGATTGGACCTAGGGTTAAGGTTATGTTGAGGGCTAGGGTTAGAGATCCGGTTAGGGTTACGATTGGACCTAGGGTTAGGGTTATGTTGAGGGCTAGGGTTAGAGATCCGTTTAGGGATACGATTGGACCTAGGGTTAGGGTTATGTTGAGGGCTAGGGTTAGAGAGACGGTTAGGGTCACGATTGGACCTAGGGTTAGGGTTATGTTGAGGGCTAGGGTTAGAGATCCGGTTAGGGTCACGATTGGACCTAGGTTAGGGTTATGTTGAGGGCCAGGGTTAGAGATCCCGTTAGGGTTACGATTGGACCTACGGTTATGGTTATGTTGAGGGCTAGGGTTAGAGATCCGGTTACGGTTACGATTGGACCTAGGGTTAGGGTTATGTTGAGGGCTAGGGTTAGAGATCCGGTTAGGGTTACGATTGGACCTAGGGTTAGGGTTATGTTGAGGGCTAGGGTTAGAGATCCGTTTAGGGTTACGATTGGACCTAGGGTTAAGGTTATATTGAGGGCTAAGGTTAGAGATCCGGTTAGGGTTACGGTTGGACCTAGGGTTAGCGTTATGTTGAGGGCTAGGGTTAGAGATCCGTTTAGGGTTACGATTGGACCTAGGGTTAGGGTTATGTTGAGGGCTAGGCTTAGAGATCCGTTTAGTGTTACGATTGGACCTAGGGTTAGGGTTATGTTGAGGGCTAGGGTTAGAGAGACGGTTAGGGTCACGATTGGACCTAGGGTTAGGGTTATGTTGAGGGCTACGGTTAGAGATCCGGTTAGGGTCACGATTGGACCTAGGTTAGGGTTATGTTGAGGGCCAGGGTTAGAGATCCGGTTAGGGTTACGATTGGACCTACGATTATGGTTATGTTGAGGGCTAGGGTTAGAGATCCGGTTACGGTTACGATTGCACCTAGGGTTAGGGTTAAGTTGAGGGCTAGGGTTAGAGGTCCGGTTAGGGTTAAGATTGGACCTAGCGTTAGGGTTATGTTGAGGGCTAGGGTTAGAGATCCGGGTAGGGTTACGATTGGACCTAGGGTTAGGGTTATGTTGAGGGCTAGGGTTAGAGATCCGGTTAGGGTTACGATTGCACCTAGGGTTAGGGTTATGTTGAGGGCTAGGGTTAGAGATCCGGTAGGGTTACGATTGCACCTAGGGTTAGGGTTATGTTGACGGCTAGGGTTAGAGATCCGGTTAGGGTCACGATTGGACCTAGGGTTAGGGTTATGTTGAGATCTAGGGTTAGAGATCCGGTTAGGGTCACGATTGCACCTGGGTTACGGTTATGTTGAGGGCTAGGGTTAGAGATCCGGTTAGGGTTACGATTGGACGTAGGGTTAGGGTTTTGTTGAGGGCTAGGGTTAGAGAGACGGTTTGGGTCATGATTGGACCTAGGGTTAGGGTTATGTTGAGGGCTAGGGTTAGAGATCCGGTTAGGGTTACAATTGGACCTAGGGTTAGGGTTATGTTGAGGGCTAGGGTTAGAGATCCGGTTAGGGTCACGATTGGACCTAGGGTTAGGGTTATGTTGAGGGCTAGGGTTAGAGATCCGGTTAGGGTCACGTTTCGACCTAGGGTTAGGGTTATGTTGACGACTAGGGTTAGAGATCCGGTTAGGGTTACGATTGGACATAGGGTTAGGGTGATGTTGTGGGCTAGGGTTAGAGATCCGGTTAGGGTTCCGATAGGACCTACGGTAGGGTTATGTTGAGGGCTAGGGTTAGAGATCCGGTTAGGGTTACTATTGGACCTAGGGTTAGGGTTATGTTGAGGGCTAGAGTTAGAGATCCGGTTAGGGTTACGATTGCACCTAGGGTTAGGGTTATGTTGAGGGGTAGGGTTAGAGTTCCGGTTAGGGTTACGATTGCACCTAGGGTTAGGGTTATGTTGAGGGTTAGGGTTAGAGATCCGGTTAGGGTTACGATTGGACCTAGGGTTAGGGTTATGTTGAGGGCTAGAGTTAGAGATTCGGTTAGGGTTACGATTGGACCTAGGGTTAGGGTTATGTTGAGGGCTAGGGTTAGAGATCCGGTTAGGGTTACGATTGGACCTAGGGTTAGGGTTATGTTGAGGGCTAGGGTTAGAGATCCGGTTAGGGTTACGATTGGACCTAGGGTTAGGGTTATGTTGAGGGCTAGCGTTAGAGAGACGGTTAGGGTTACGATTGGACCTAGGGTTAGGGTTATGTTGAGGGCAGGGGTAGAGATCCGGTTAGGGTTACAATTGGACCTAGGGTTAAGGTTATGTTGAGGGCTAGGGTTAGAGATCCGGTTAGGGTCACGATTGGACCTAGGGTTAGGGTTATGTTGAGGGCTAGGGTTAGAGATCCGGTTAGGGTCACGATTGGACCTAGGTTAGGGTTATGTTGAGGGCCAGGGTTAGAGATCCCGTTAGGGTTACGATTGGACCTAGGGTTATGGTTATGTTGAGGGCTAGGTTTAGAGATCCGGTTACGGTTACGATTGGACCTAGGGTTAGGGTTATGTTGAGGGCTAGGGTTAGAGATCCGGTTAGGGTTACGATTGGACCTAGGGTTAGGGTTATGTTGAGGGCTACGGTTTGAGATCCGGGTAGGGTTACGATTGGACCTAGGGTTAGGGTTATGTTGAGGGCTAAGGTTAGAGATCCGGTTAGGGTTACGATTGGACCTAGGGTTAGGGTTATGTTGAGGGCTAGGGTTAGAGATCCGGTTAGGGTCACGATTGGACCTAGGTTAGTGTTATGTTGAGGGATAGGGTTAGAGATCCGGTTAGGGTCACGATTGGACCTAGGGTTAGGGTGATGTTGAGGGCTAGGGTTAGAGATCCGGTTAGGGTTACGATTGGACCTAGGGTTATGGTGATGTTTTTGGCTAGGGTTAGAGATCCGGTTAGGGTTACGATTGGACCTAGGGTTATGGTGATGTTTTTGGCTAGGGTTAGAGATCCGGTTAGGGTCACGATTGGACCTAGGTTTAGGGTTATGTTGAGGGCTAGGGTTAGAGATCCGGGTAGGGTTACGATTGGACCTAGGGTTAGGGTTATGTTGAGGGCTAGGGTTAGAGATCCGGTTAGGGTTACGATTGGACCTAGGGTTAGGGTTATGTTGAGGGCTAGGGTTAGAGATCCGGGTAGGGTTACGATTGGACCTAGGGTTAGGGTTACGTTGAGGGCTAGGTTTAGAGATCCGGTTAGGGTTACGATTGGACCTAGGGTTAGGGTTATGTTGAGGGCTAGGTTTAGAGATCCGGTTAGGGTTACGATTGGACCTAGGGTTAGGGTTATGTTGAGGGCTAGGGTTAGAGATCCGGTTAGGGTTACGATTGCACCTAGGGTTAGGGTTATGTTGAGGGCTAGGGTTAGAGATCCGGGTAGGGTTACGATTGCACCTAGGGTTAGGGTTATGTTGACGGCTAGGGTAGAGATCCGGTTAGGGTCACGATTGGACCTAGGGTTAGGGTTATGTTGAGGGCTAGGGTTAGAGATCCGGTTAGGGTCACGATTGCACCTTGGGTTAGGGTTATGTTGAGGGCTAGGGTTAGAGATCCGGTTAGGGTTACGATTGGACCTAGGGTTAGGCTTATGTTGAGGGCTAGGGTTAGAGAGACGGTTAGGGTTACGATTGGACCTAGGGTTAGGGTTATTTTGAGGGCAGGGTTAGAGATCCGGTTAGGGTTACGATTGGACCTAGGGTTAGGGTTATGTTGAGGGCTAGGGTTAGAGATCCTGTTAGGGTTACCATTGGACCTAGGGTTAGGGTTATGTTGAAGGCTAGGGTTAGAGAAGCGGTTAGGGTTACGATTGGACCTAGGGTTAGGGTGATGTTGAGGGCTAGGGTTAGAGATCCCGTTAGGGTTCCGATAGGACCTAGGGTTAGGGTTATGTTGAGGGCTAGGGTTAGAGGGACGGTTAGGGTCACGATTGGACCTAGGGTTAGGGTGATGTTGAGGGCTCGGGTTAGAGATCCGGTTAGGGTTACGATTGCACCTAAGGTTAGGGTTATGTTGAGGGCTAGGGTTAGAGATCCGGGTAGGGTTACGATTGCACCTAGGGTTAGGGTTATGTTGACGGCTAGGGTTAGAGATCCGGTTAGGGTCACGATTGGACCTAGGGTTAGGGTTATGTTGAGGGCTAGGGTTGGAGATCCGGTTAGGGTCACAATTGGACCTAGGGTTAGGGTTATGTTGAGGGCTAGGTTTAGAGATCCGGTTAGGTCACGATTGCACCTTGGGTTAGGGTTATGTTGAGGGCTAGGGTTAGAGATCCGGTTAGGGTCATGATTGGACCTAGGGTTAGGGTTATGTTGAGGGCTAGGGTTAGAGATCCGGTTAGGGTCACGATTGGACCTTGGGTTAGGGTTATGTTGAGGGCTAGGGTTAGAGATCCAGTTAGGGTCACGATTGGACCTAGGGTTAGGGTTATGTTGAGGGCTAGGGTTAGAGATCCGGTTAGGGTCACGTTTCGACCTAGGGTTAGGGTTATGTTGACGACTAGGGTTAGAGATCCGGTTAGGGTTACGATTGGACATAGGGTTAGGGTGATGTTGTGGGCTAGGGTTAGAGATCCGGTTAGGGTTACGATTGGACCTAGAGTTATGGTGATGTTGATGGCTAGGGTTAGAGATCCGGTTAGGGTTACTATTGGACCTAGGGTTAGGGTTATGTTGAGGGCTAGGGTTAGAGATCCGGTTAGGGTTACGATTGCACCTAGGGTTAGGGTTATGTTGAGGGCTAGGGTTAGAGTTCCGGGTAGGGTTACGATTGCACCTAGGGTTAGGGTTATGTTGAGGGTTAGGGTTAGAGATCCGGTTAGGGTTACGATTGGACCTAGGGTTAGGGTTATGTTGAGGGCTAGGGTTAGAGATCCGGTTAGGGTTACGATTGGACCTAGGGTTAGGGTTATGTTGAGGGCTAGGGTTAGAGATCCGGTTTGGGTTACGATTGAACCTAGGGTTAGGGTTATGTTGAGGGCTAGGGTTAGAGATCCGGTTAGGGTTACGATTGGACCTAGGGTTAGGGTTATGTTGAGGGCTAGGGTTAGAGAGACGGTTAGGGTTACGATTGGACCTAGGGTTAGGGTTATGTTGAGGGCAGGGGTAGAGATCCGGTTAGGGTTACAATTGGACCTAGGGTTAAGGTTATGTTGAGGGCTAGGGTTAGAGATCCGGTTAGGGTCACGATTGGACCTAGGGTTAGGGTTATGTTGAGGGCTAGGGTTAGAGATCCGGTTAGGGTCACGATTGGACCTAGGTTAGGGTTATGTTGAGGGCCAGGGTTAGAGATCCCGTTAGGGTTACGATTGGACCTAGGGTTAGGGTTATGTTGAGGGCTAGGGTTAGAGATCCGGTTAGGGTTACGATTGGACCTAGGGTTAGGGTTATGTTGAGGGCTAGGGTTAGAGAGACGGTTAGGGTCACGATTGGACCTAGGGTTAGGGTGATGTTGAGGGCTCGGGTTAGAGATCCGGTTAGGGTTACGATTGCACCTAAGGTTAGGGTTATGTTGAGGGCTAGGGTTAGAGATCCGGGTAGGGTTACGATTGCACCTAGGGTTAGGGTTATGTTGACGGCTAGGGTTAGAGATCCGGTTAGGGTCACGATTGGACCTAGGGTTAGGGTTATGTTGAGGGCTAGGGTTGGAGATCCGGTTAGGGTCACAATTGGACCTAGGGTTAGGGTTATGTTGAGGGCTAGGTTTAGAGATCCGGTTAGGTCACGATTGCACCTTGGGTTAGGGTTATGTTGAGGGCTAGGGTTAGAGATCCGGTTAGGGTCATGATTGGACCTAGGGTTAGGGTTATGTTGAGGGCTAGGGTTAGAGATCCGGTTAGGGTCACGATTGGACCTTGGGTTAGGGTTATGTTGAGGGCTAGGGTTAGAGATCCAGTTAGGGTCACGATTGGACCTAGGGTTAGGGTTATGTTGAGGGCTAGGGTTAGAGATCCGGTTAGGGTCACGTTTCGACCTAGGGTTAGGGTTATGTTGACGACTAGGGTTAGAGATCCGGTTAGGGTTACGATTGGACATAGGGTTAGGGTGATGTTGTGGGCTAGGGTTAGAGATCCGGTTAGGGTTACGATTGGACCTAGAGTTATGGTGATGTTGATGGCTAGGGTTAGAGATCCGGTTAGGGTTACTATTGGACCTAGGGTTAGGGTTATGTTGAGGGCTAGGGTTAGAGATCCGGTTAGGGTTACGATTGCACCTAGGGTTAGGGTTATGTTGAGGGCTAGGGTTAGAGTTCCGGGTAGGGTTACGATTGCACCTAGGGTTAGGGTTATGTTGAGGGTTAGGGTTAGAGATCCGGTTAGGGTTACGATTGGACCTAGGGTTAGGGTTATGTTGAGGGCTAGGGTTAGAGATCCGGTTAGGGTTACGATTGGACCTAGGGTTAGGGTTATGTTGAGGGCTAGGGTTAGAGATCCGGTTTGGGTTACGATTGAACCTAGGGTTAGGGTTATGTTGAGGGCTAGGGTTAGAGATCCGGTTAGGGTTACGATTGGACCTAGGGTTAGGGTTATGTTGAGGGCTAGGGTTAGAGAGACGGTTAGGGTTACGATTGGACCTAGGGTTAGGGTTATGTTGAGGGCAGGGGTAGAGATCCGGTTAGGGTTACAATTGGACCTAGGGTTAAGGTTATGTTGAGGGCTAGGGTTAGAGATCCGGTTAGGGTCACGATTGGACCTAGGGTTAGGGTTATGTTGAGGGCTAGGGTTAGAGATCCGGTTAGGGTCACGATTGGACCTAGGTTAGGGTTATGTTGAGGGCCAGGGTTAGAGATCCCGTTAGGGTTACGATTGGACCTAGGGTTAGGGTTATGTTGAGGGCTAGGGTTAGAGATCCGGTTAGGGTTACGATTGGACCTAGGGTTAGGGTTATGTTGAGGGCTAGGGTTAGAGAGACGGTTAGGGTTACGATTGGACCTAGGGTTAGGGTTATGTTGATGGCAGGGTTAGAGATCCGTTTAGGGTTACGATTGGACCTAGGGTTAAGGTTATGTTGAGGGCTAGGGTTAGAGATCCGGTTAGGGTTACGATTGGACCTAGGGTTAGGGTTATGTTGAGGGCTAGGGTTAGAGATACGTTTAGGGTTACGATTGGACCTAGGGTTAGGGTTATGTTGAGAGCTAGGGTTAGAGAGACGGTTAGGGTCACGATTGGACCTAGGGTTAGGGTTATGTTGAGGGCTAGGGTTAGAGATCCGGTTAGGGTTACGTTTGCACCTAGTGTTAGGGTTATGTTGAGGGCTAGGGTGAGAGTTCCGGTTAGGGTTACGATTGCACCTAGGGTTAGGGTTATGTTGAGGGCTAGGGTTAGAGATCCGGTTAGGGTTACCATTGGACCTAGGGTTAGGGTTATGTTGAGGGCTAGGGTTAGAGATCCGGTTAGGGTTATGATTGGACCTAGGGTTAGGATTATGTTGAGGGCTAGGGTTAGAGATCCAGTTAGGGTTCCGATTGGACCTAGAGTTAGGGTTATGTTGAGGGCTAGGGTTAGAGATCCAGTTAGGGTTACGATTGGACCTAGGGTTAGGGTTATGTTGAGGGCTAGGGTTAGAGATCCGGTTAGGGTTACCATTGGACCTAGGCTTAGGGTTATGTTGAAGGCTAGGGTTAGAGAACCGTTTAGGGTTACGATTGGACCTAGGGTTAGTGTTATGTTGAGGGCTAGGGTTAGAGATCCCGTTAGGGTTACTATTGGACCTAGGGTTAGGGTTATGTTGAGGGCTAGGTTTAGAGATCCGGTTAGGGTTACGATAGGACCTAGGGTTAGGGTTATGTTGAGGGCTAGGGTTAGAGAGACGGTTAGGGTCACGATTGGACCTAGGGTTAGGGTGATGTTGAGGGCTAGGGTTAGAGGCCGGTTACGGTTACGATTGGACCTAGGTTAGGGTTATGTTGAGGGCCAGGGTTAGAGATCCCGTTAGGGTTACGATTGGACCTAGGGTTATGGTTATGTTGAGGGCTAGGGTTAGAGATCTGGATACGGGTACGATTGGACCTAGGGTTAGGGTTATGTTGAGGGCTAGGGTTAGAGATCCGGTTAGGGTTACGATTGCACCTAGGGTTAGGGTTATGTTGAGGGCTAGGTTTAGAGATCTGGTTAGGGTTACGATTGCACCTAGGGTTAGGGTTATGTTGAGGGCTAGGATTAGAGATCCGGTTATGGTCACGATTGGACCTAGGTTAGGTTTATGTTGAGGGCCAGGGTTAGAGATCCCGTTAGGGTTACGATTGGACCTAGGGTTTGGGTTATGTTGAGGGCTAGGGTTAGAGATCCGGTTAGGGTTACGATTGGACCTAGGGTTAGGGTTATGTTGAGGGCTAGGGTTAGAGAGACGGTTAGGGTTACGATTGGACCTAGGGTTAGGGTTATGTTGAGGGCAGGGTTAGAGATCCGTTTAGGGTTACGATTAGACCTAGGGTTAAGGTTATGTTGAGGGCTAGGGTTAGAGATCCGGTTAGGGTTACGATTGGACCTAGGGTTAGGGTTATGTTGAGGGCTAGGGTTAGAGATCCTGTTAGGGTTATCATTGGACCTAGGGTTAGGGTTATGTTGAAGGCTAGGGTTAGAGAACCGGTTAGGGTTACGATTGGACCTAGGGTTAGGGTGATGTTGAGGGCTAGGGTTAGAGATCCCGTTAGGGTTCCGATAGGACCTAGGGTTAGGGTTATGTTGAGGGCTAGGGTTAGAGGGACGGTTAGGGTCACGATTGGACGTAGGGTTAGGGTGATGTTGAGGGCTCGGGTTAGAGATCTGGTTAGTGTTACGATTGCACCTAAGGTTAGGGTTATGTTGAGGGCTAGGGTAGAGATCCGGGTAGGGTTACGATTGCACCTAGGGTTAGGGTTATGTTGACGGCTAGGGTTAGAGTTCCGGTTAGGGTCACGATTGGACCTAGGGTTAGGGTTATGTTGAGGGCTAGGGTTAGAGATCCGGTTAGGGTCACAATTGGACCTAGGGTTAGGGTTATGTTGAGGGCTAGGTTTAGAGATCCGGTTAGGTCACGATTGCACCTTGGGTTAGGGTTATGTTGAGGGCTAGGGTTAGAGATCCGGTTAGGGTCATGATTGGACCTAGGGTTAGGGTTATGTTGAGGGCTAGGGTTAGAGATCCGGTTAGGGTCACGATTGGACCTTGGGTGAGGGTTATGTTGAGGGCTAGGGTTAGAGATCCAGTTAGGGTCACGATTGGACCTAGGGTTAGGGTTATGTTGAGGGCTAGGGTTAGAGATCCGGTTAGGGTCACGTTTCGACCTAGGGTTAGGGTTATGTTGACGACCAGGGTTAGAGATACGGTTAGGGTTACGATTGGACATAGGGTTAGGGTTATGTTGTGGGCTAGGGTTAGAGATCCGGTTTGGGTTACGATTGGACCTAGAGTTATGGTGATGTTGATGGCTAGGGTTAGAGATCCGGTTAGGGTTACTATTGGACCTAGGGTTAGGGTTATGTTGAGGGCTAGGGTTAGAGTTCCGGTTAGGGATACGATTGCACCTAGGGTTAGGGTTATGTTGAGGGTTAGGGTTAGAGATCCGGTTAGGGTTACGATTGGACCTAGGGTTAGGGTTATGTTGAGGGCTAGGGTTAGAGATCCGGTTAGGGTTACGATTGGACCTAGGGTTAGGGTTATGTTGAGGGCTAGGGTTAGAGATCCGGTTAGGGTTACGATTGGACCTAGGGTTAGGGTTATGTTGAGGGCTAGGGTTAGAGATCCGGTTAGGGTTACGATTGGACCTAGGGTTAGGGTTATGTTGAGGGCTAGGGTTAGAGAGACGGTTAGAGTTACGATTGGACCTAGGGTTAGGGTTATGTTGAGGGCAGGGTTAGAGATCCGGTTAGGGTTACAATTGGACCTAGGGTTAAGGTTATGTTGAGGGCTAGGGTTAGAGATCCGGTTAGGGTCACGATTGGACCTAGGGTTAGGGTTATGTTGAGGGCTAGGGTTAGAGATCCGGTTATGGTCACGATTGGACCTAGGTTAGGTTTATGTTGAGGGCCAGGGTTAGAGATCCCGTTAGGGTTACGATTGGACCTAGGGTTTGGGTTATGTTGAGGGCTAGGGTTAGAGATCCGGTTAGGGTTACGATTGGACCTAGGGTTAGGGTTATGTTGAGGGCTAGGGTTAGAGAGACGGTTAGGGTTACGATTGGACCTAGGGTTAGGGTTATGTTGAGGGCAGGGTTAGAGATCCGTTTAGGGTTACGATTAGACCTAGGGTTAAGGTTATGTTGAGGGCTAGGGTTAGAGATCCGGTTAGGGTTACGATTGGACCTAGGGTTAGGGTTATGTTGAGGGCTAGGGTTAGAGATCCTGTTAGGGTTATCATTGGACCTAGGGTTAGGGTTATGTTGAAGGCTAGGGTTAGAGAACCGGTTAGGGTTACGATTGGACCTAGGGTTAGGGTGATGTTGAGGGCTAGGGTTAGAGATCCCGTTAGGGTTCCGATAGGACCTAGGGTTAGGGTTATGTTGAGGGCTAGGGTTAGAGGGACGGTTAGGGTCACGATTGGACGTAGGGTTAGGGTGATGTTGAGGGCTCGGGTTAGAGATCTGGTTAGTGTTACGATTGCACCTAAGGTTAGGGTTATGTTGAGGGCTAGGGTAGAGATCCGGGTAGGGTTACGATTGCACCTAGGGTTAGGGTTATGTTGACGGCTAGGGTTAGAGTTCCGGTTAGGGTCACGATTGGACCTAGGGTTAGGGTTATGTTGAGGGCTAGGGTTAGAGATCCGGTTAGGGTCACAATTGGACCTAGGGTTAGGGTTATGTTGAGGGCTAGGTTTAGAGATCCGGTTAGGTCACGATTGCACCTTGGGTTAGGGTTATGTTGAGGGCTAGGGTTAGAGATCCGGTTAGGGTCATGATTGGACCTAGGGTTAGGGTTATGTTGAGGGCTAGGGTTAGAGATCCGGTTAGGGTCACGATTGGACCTTGGGTGAGGGTTATGTTGAGGGCTAGGGTTAGAGATCCAGTTAGGGTCACGATTGGACCTAGGGTTAGGGTTATGTTGAGGGCTAGGGTTAGAGATCCGGTTAGGGTCACGTTTCGACCTAGGGTTAGGGTTATGTTGACGACCAGGGTTAGAGATACGGTTAGGGTTACGATTGGACATAGGGTTAGGGTGATGTTGTGGGCTAGGGTTAGAGATCCGGTTTGGGTTACGATTGGACCTAGAGTTATGGTGATGTTGATGGCTAGGGTTAGAGATCCGGTTAGGGTTACTATTGGACCTAGGGTTAGGGTTATGTTGAGGGCTAGGGTTAGAGTTCCGGTTAGGGATACGATTGCACCTAGGGTTAGGGTTATGTTGAGGGTTAGGGTTAGAGATCCGGTTAGGGTTACGATTGGACCTAGGGTTAGGGTTATGTTGAGGGCTAGGGTTAGAGATCCGGTTAGGGTTACGATTGGACCTAGGGTTAGGGTTATGTTGAGGGCTAGGGTTAGAGATCCGGTTAGGGTTACGATTGGACCTAGGGTTAGGGTTATGTTGAGGGCTAGGGTTAGAGATCCGGTTAGGGTTACGATTGGACCTAGGGTTAGGGTTATGTTGAGGGCTAGGGTTAGAGAGACGGTTAGAGTTACGATTGGACCTAGGGTTAGGGTTATGTTGAGGGCAGGGTTAGAGATCCGGTTAGGGTTACAATTGGACCTAGGGTTAAGGTTATGTTGAGGGCTAGGGTTAGAGATCCGGTTAGGGTCACGATTGGACCTAGGGTTAGGGTTATGTTGAGGGCTAGGGTTAGAGATCCGGTTATGGTCACGATTGGACCTAGGTTAGGTTTATGTTGAGGGCCAGGGTTAGAGATCCCGTTAGGGTTACGATTGGACCTAGGGTTAGGGTTATGTTGAGGGCTAGGGTTAGAGAGACGGTTAGGGTCACGATTGGACCTAGGGTTAGGGTTATGTTGAGGGCTAGGGTTAGAGATCCGGTTAGGGTTACGATTGGACCTAGGGTTAGGGTTATGTTGAGGGCTAGGGTTTGAGATCCGGTTAGGGTTACGATTGGACCTAGGGTTAGGGTTATGTTGATGGCTAGGGTTAGAGAGACGGTTAGGATTACGATTGGACCTAGGGTTAGGGTTATGTTGAGGGCAGGGTTAGAGATCCGGTTAGGGTTACAATTGGACCTAGGGTTAAGGTTATGTTGAGGGCTAGGGTTAGAGATCCGGTTAGGGTTACGATTGGACCTAGGGTTAGGGTTATGTTGAGGGCTAGGGTTAGAGATCCGTTTAGGGTTACGATTGGACCTAGGGTTAAGGTTATGTTGAGGGCTAGGGTTAGAGATCCGGTTAGGGTTACGATTGGACCTAGGGTTAGGGTTATGTTGAGGGCTAGGGTTAGAGATCCGTTTAGGGATACGATTGGACCTAGGGTTAGGGTTATGTTGAGGGCTAGGGTTAGAGAGACGGTTAGGGTCACGATTGGACCTAGGGTTAGGGTTATGTTGAGGGCTAGGGTTAGAGATCCGGTTAGGGTCACGATTGGACCTAGGTTAGGGTTATGTTGAGGGCCAGGGTTAGAGATCCCGTAAGGGTTACGATTGGACCTACGGTTATGGTTATGTTGAGGGCTAGGGTTAGAGATCCGGTTAGGGTTACGATTGGACCTAGGGTTAGGGTTATGTTGAGGGCTAGGGTTAGAGATCCGGTTAGGGTTACGATTGGACCTAGGGTTAGGGTTATGTTGAGGGCTAGGGTTAGAGATCCGTTTACGGTTACGATTGGACCTAGGGTTAAGGTTATATTGAGGGCTAGGGTTAGAGTTCCGGTTAGGGTTACGGTTGGACCTAGGGTTAGCGTTATGTTGAGGGCTAGGGTTAGAGATCCGTTTAGGGTTACGATTGGACCTAGGGTTAGGGTTATGTTGAGGGCTAGGGTTAGAGATCCGTTTAGTGTTACGATTGGACCTAGGGTTAGGGTTATGTTGAGGGCTAGGGTTAGAGAGACGGTTAGGGTCACGATTGGACCTAGGGTTAGGGTTATGTTGAGGGCTACGGTTAGAGATCCGGTTAGGGTCACGATTGGACCTAGGTTAGGGTTATGTTGAGGGCCAGGGTTAGAGATCCGGTTAGGGTTACGATTGGACCTACGATTATGGTTATGTTGAGGGCTAGGGTTAGAGATCCGGTTACGGTTACGATTGCACCTAGGGTTAGGGTTAAGTTGAGGGCTAGGGTTAGAGGTCCGGTTAGGGTTAAGATTGGACCTAGCGTTAGGGTTATGTTGAGGGCTAGGGTTAGAGATCCGGGTAGGGTTACGATTGGACCTAGGGTTAGGGTTATGTTGAGGGCTAGGGTTAGAGATCCGGTTAGGGTTACGATTGCACCTAGGGTTAGGGTTATGTTGAGGGCTAGGGTTAGAGATCCGGTAGGGTTACGATTGCACCTAGGGTTAGGGTTATGTTGACGGCTAGGGTTAGAGATCCGGTTAGGGTCACGATTGGACCTAGGGTTAGGGTTATGTTGAGATCTAGGGTTAGAGATCCGGTTAGGGTCACGATTGCACCTGGGTTACGGTTATGTTGAGGGCTAGGGTTAGAGATCCGGTTAGGGTTACGATTGGACGTAGGGTTAGGGTTTTGTTGAGGGCTAGGGTTAGAGAGACGGTTTGGGTCATGATTGGACCTAGGGTTAGGGTTATGTTGAGGGCTAGGGTTAGAGATCCGGTTAGGATTACAATTGGACCTAGGGTTAGGGTTATGTTGAGGGCTAGGGTTAGAGATCCGGTTAGGGTCACGATTGGACCTAGGGTTAGGGTTATGTTGAGGGCTAGGGTTAGAGATCCGGTTAGGGTCACGTTTCGACCTAGGGTTAGGGTTATGTTGACGACTAGGGTTAGAGATCCGGTTAGGGTTACGATTGGACATAGGGTTAGGGTGATGTTGTGGGCTAGGGTTAGAGATCCGGTTAGGGTTCCGATAGGACCTACGGTAGGGTTATGTTGAGGGCTAGGGTTAGAGATCCGGTTAGGGTTACTATTGGACCTAGGGTTAGGGTTATGTTGAGGGCTAGAGTTAGAGATCCGGTTAGGGTTACGATTGCACCTAGGGTTGGGGTTATGTTGAGGGGTAGGGTTAGAGTTCCGGTTAGGGTTACGATTGCACCTAGGGTTAGGGTTATGTTGAGGGTTAGGGTTAGAGATCCGGTTAGGGTTACGATTGGACCTAGGGTTAGGGTTATGTTGAGGGCTAGGGTTAGAGATTCGGTTAGGGTTACGATTGGACCTAGGGTTAGGGTTATGTTGAGGGCTAGGGTTAGAGATCCGGTTAGGGTTACGATTGGACCTAGGGTTAGGGTTATGTTGAGGGCTAGGGTTAGAGATCCGGTTAGGGTTACGATTGGACCTAGGGTTAGGGTTATGTTGAGGGCTAGCGTTAGAGAGACGGTTAGGGTTACGATTGGACCTAGGGTTAGGGTTATGTTGAGGGCAGGGGTAGAGATCCGGTTAGGGTTACAATTGGACCTAGGGTTAAGGTTATGTTGAGGGCTAGGGTTAGAGATCCGGTTAGGGTCACGATTGGACCTAGGGTTAGGGTTATGTTGAGGGCTAGGGTTAGAGATCCGGTTAGGGTCACGATTGGACCTAGGTTAGGGTTATGTTGAGGGCCAGGGTTAGAGATCCCGTTAGGGTTACGATTGGACCTAGGGTTAGGGTTATGTTGAGGGCTAGGGTTAGAGATCCGGTTAGGGTTACGATTGGACCTAGGGTTAGGGTTATGTTGAGGGCTAGGGTTAGAGAGACGGTTAGGGTTACGATTGGACCTAGGGTTAGGGTTATGTTGAGGGCAGGGTTAGAGATCCGTTTAGGGTTACGATTGGACCTAGGGTTAAGGTTATGTTGAGGTCTAGGGTTAGAGATCCGGTTAGGGTTACGATTGGACCTAGGGTTAGGGTTATGTTGAGGGCTAGGGTTAGAGATACGTTTAGGGTTACGATTGGACCTAGGGTTAGGGTTATGTTGAGAGCTAGGGTTAGAGAGACGGTTAGGGTCACGATTGGACCTAGGGTTAGGGTTATGTTGAGGGCTAGGGTTAGAGATCCGGTTAGGGTTACGTTTGCACCTAGTGTTAGGGTTATGTTGAGGGCTAGGGTGAGAGTTCCGGTTAGGGTTACGATTGCACCTAGGGTTAGGGTTATGTTGAGGGTTAGGGTTAGAGATCCGGTTAGGGTTACGATTGGACCTAGGGTTAGGGTTATGTTGAGGGCTAGGTTTAGAGATCCGGTTAGGGTTACGTTTGGACCTAGGGTTAGGGTTATGTTGAGGGCTAGGGTTAGAGATCCGGTTAGGGTTACGATTGGACCTAGGGTTAGGGTTATGTTGAGGGCTAGGGTTAGAGATCCGGTTAGGGTTACGATTGGACCTAGGGTTAGGGTTATGTTGAGGGCTAGGGTTAGAGATCCGGTTAGGGTTACGATTGGACCTAGGGTTAGGGTTATGTTGAGGGCTAGGGTTAGAGATCCGGTTAGGGTTACGATTGGACCTAGGGTTAGGGTTATGTTGAGGGCTAGGGTTAGAGAGACGGTTAGGGTTACGATTGGACCTAGGGTTAGGGTTATGTTGAGGGCAGGGTTAGAGATCCGGTTAGGGTTACAATTGGACCTAGGGTTAAGGTTATGTTGAGGGCTAGGGTTAGAGATCCGGTTAGGGTTACGATTGGACCTAGGGTTAGGGTTATGTTGAGGGCTAGGGTTAGAGATCCGTTTAGGGTTACGATTGGACCTAGGGTTAATGTTATGTTGAGGGCTAGGTTTAGAGATCCGGTTAGGGTTACGATTGGACCTAGGGTTAGGGTTATGTTGAGGGCTAGGGTTAGAGATCCGTTTAGGGTTACGATTGGACCTAGGGTTAGGGTTATGTTGAGGGCTAGGGTTAGAGAGACGGTTAGGGTCACGATTGGACCTAGGGTTAGGGTTATGTTGAGGGCTAGGGTTAGAGATCCGGTTAGGGTTACGATTGGACCTAGGGTTAGGGTTATGTTGAGGGCTAGGGTTAGAGATCCGGTTAGGGTTACGATTGGACCTAGGGTTAGGGCTATGTTGAGGGCTAGGGTTAGAGAGACGGTTAGGGTTACGATTGGACCTAGGGTTAGGGTTATGTTGAGGGCAGGGTTAGAGATCCGGTTAGGGTTACAATTGGACCTAGGGTTAGGGTTATGTTGAGGGCTAGGGTTGGAGAGACGGTTAGGGTCACGATTGCACCTAGGGTTAGGGTTATGTTGAGGGCTAGGGTTAGAGATCCGGTTAGGGTTACGATTGGACCTAGGGTTAGGGTTATGTTGAGGGATAGGGTTTGAGATCCGGTTAGGGTTACGATTGGACCTAGGGTTAGGGTTATGTTGATGGCTAGGGTTAGAGAGACGGTTAGGATTACGATTGGACCTAGGGTTAGGGTTATGTTGAGGGCAGGGTTAGAGATCCGGTTAGGGTTACAATTGGACCTAGGGTTAAGGTTATGTTGAGGGCTAGGGTTAGAGATCTGGTTAGGGTTACGATTGGACCTAGGTTTAGGGTTATGTTGAGGGCTAGGGTTAGAGATCCGTTTAGGGTTACGATTGGACCTAGGGTTAAGGTTATGTTGAGGGCTAGGGTTAGAGATCCGGTTAGGGTTACGATTGGACCTAGGGTTAGGGTTATGTTGAGGGCTAGGGTGAGAGATCCGTTTAGGGATACGATTGGACCTAGGGTTAGGGTTATGTTGAGGGCTAGGGTTAGAGAGACGGTTAGGGTCACGATTGGACCTAGGGTTAGGGTTATGTTGAGGGCTAGGGTTAGAGATCCGGTTAGGGTCACGATTGGACCTAGGTTAGGGTTATGTTGAGGGCCAGGGTTAGAGATCCCGTTAGGGTTACGATTGGACCTACGGTTATGGTTATGTTGAGGGCTAGGGTTAGAGATCCGGTTACGGTTACGATTGGACCTAGGGTTAGGGTTATGTTGAGGGCTAGGGTTAGAGATCCGTTTAGTGTTACGATTGGACCTAGGGTTAGGGTTATGTTGAGGGCTAGGGTTAGAGAGACGGTTAGGGTCACGATTGGACCTAGGGTTAGGGTTATGTTGAGGGCTACGGTTAGAGATCCGGTTAGGGTCACGATTGGACCTAGGTTAGGGTTATGTTGAGGGCCAGGGTTAGAGATCCGGTTAGGGTTACGATTGGACCTACGGTTATGGTTATGTTGAGGGCTAGGGTTAGAGATCCGGTTACGGTTACGATTGCACCTAGGGTTAGGGTTAAGTTGAGGGCTAGGGTTAGAGGTCCGGTTAGGGTTAAGATTGGACCTAGCGTTAGGGTTATGTTGAGGGCTAGGGTTAGAGATCCGGGTAGGGTTACGATTGGACCTAGGGTTAGGGTTATGTTGAGGGCTAGGGTTAGAGATCCGGTTAGGGTTACGATTGCACCTAGGGTTAGGGTTATGTTGAGGGCTAGGGTTAGAGATCCGGGTAGGGTTACGATTGCACCTAGGGTTAGGGTTATGTTGACGGCTAGGGTTAGAGATCCGGTTAGGGTCACGATTGGACCTAGGGTTAGGGTTATGTTGAGGGCTAGGGTTAGAGATCCGGTTAGGGTCACGATTGCACCTGGGTTACGGTTATGTTGAGGGCTAGGGTTAGAGATCCGGTTAGGGTTACGATTGGACGTAGGGTTAGGGTTTTGTTGAGGGCTAGGGTTAGAGAGACGGTTTGGGTTACGATTGGACCTAGGGTTAGGGTTATGTTGAGGGCAGAGTTAGAGATCCGGTTAGGGTTACGATTGGACCTAGGGTTAGGGTTATGTTGAGGGCTTGGGTTAGAGATCCGGTTAGGGTTACCATTGGACCTAGGGTTAGGGTTATGTTGAAGGCTAGGGTTAGAGAACCGGTTAGGGTTACGATTGGACCTAGGGTAAGGGTGATGTTGAGGGCTAGGGTTAGAGATCCTGTTAGGGTTACGATTGGACCTAGGGTTAGGGTTATGATGAGGGCTAGGGTTAGAGAGACGGTTAGGGTTCCGATAGGACCTACGGTAGGGTTATGTTGAGGGCTAGGGTTAGAGGGACGGTTAGGGTCACGATTGGACCTAGGGTTAGGGTGATGTTGAGGGCTAGGGTTAGAGATCCGGTTAGGGTCACGATTGGACCTAGGGTTAGGGTTATGTTGACGGCTAGGGTAAGAGATCCGCTTAGGGTTACGATTGGACCTTGGGTTAGGGTGATGTTGAGGGCTAGGGTTAGAGATCCGGTTAGGGTTACGATTGGACCTAAGGTTATGGTGATGTTGATGGCTAGGGATAGAGATCCAGTTAGGGTTACGATTGGACCTAGGGTTAGGGGTATGTTGAGGGCTAGGTTTAGAGATCCGGTTAGGGTTACGATTGGACCTAGGGTTAGGGTTATGTTGAGGGCTAGGGTTAGAGATCCGGTTAGGGTTACGATTGGACCTAGGGTTAGGGTTATGTTGAGGGCTAGGGTTAGAGATCCGGTTAGGGTTAGATTGGACCTAGGGTTAGGGTTATGTTGAGGGCTAGGGTTAGAGAGACGGTTAGGGTTACGATTGGACCTAGGGTTAGGGTTATGTTGAGGGCACGGTTAGAGATCCGGTTGGGGTCACGATTGGACCTAGGGTTAGGGTTATGTTGAGGGCTAGGGTTAGAGATCCGGTTAGGGTTACGATTGGACCTAGGGTTAGGGTTATGTTGAGGGCAGGGTTAGAGATCCGGTTAGGGTCACGATTGGACCTAGGGTTAGGGTTATGTTGAGGGCTAGGGTTAGAGATCCGGTTAGGGTTACCATTGTACCTAGGGTTAGGGTTATGTTGAGGGCTAGGGTTAGAGATCCGGTTAGGGTTACCATTGGACCTAGGCTTAGGGTTATGTTGAAGGCTAGGGTTAGAGAACCGTTTAGGGTTACGATTGGACCTAGGGTTAGGGTTATGTTGAGGGCTAGGGTTAGAGAGCCCGTTAGAGTTACTATTGGACCTAGGGTTAGGGTTATGTTGAGGGCTAGGGTTAGAGATCCGGTTAGGGTTACGATAGGACCTAGGGTTAGGGTTATGTTGAGGGCTAGGGTTAGAGAGACGGTTAGGGTCACGATTGGACCTAGGGTTAGGGTGATGTTGAGGGCTAGGGTTAGAGGTCCGGTTACGGTTACGATTGGACCTAGGTTAGGGTTATGTTGAGGGCCAGGGTTAGAGATCCCGTTAGGGTTACGATTGGACCTAGGGTTATGGTTATGTTGAGGGCTAGGGTTAGAGATCTGGATACGGGTACGATTGGACCTAGGGTTAGGGTTATGTTGAGGGCTAGGGTTAGAGATCCGGTTAGGGTTACGATTGCACCTAGGGTTAGGGTTATGTTGAGGGCTAGGGTTAGAGATCTGGTTAGGGTTACGATTGCACCTAGGGTTAGGGTTATGTTGAGGGCCAGGTTTAGAGATCCGGTTAGGGTCACGATTGGACCTAGGGTTAGGGTTATGTTGAGGGCTAGGGTTAGAGAGACGGTTAGGGTCACGATTGGACCTAGGGTTAGGGTTATGTTGAGGGCTAGGATTAGAGAGACGGTTAGGGTTACGATTGGACCTAGGGTTAGGGTTATGTTGAGGGCTAGGGTTAGAGATCCGGTTAGGGTTCCGATTGGACCTAGGGTTAGGGTTATGTTGAGGGCTAGGGTTAGAGATCCGGTTAGGGTCACGATTGGACCTAGGGTTAGGGTTATTTTGAGGTCTAGGGTTTGAGATCCGGTTAGGGTCACGATTGGACCTTGGGTTAGGGTTATGTTGAGGGCTAGGGTTAGAGATCCGGTTAGGGTCACCATTGGACCTAGGGTTAGGGTTATGTTGAGGGCTAGGGTTAGAGATCCGGTTAGGGTCACGTTTGGACCTAGGGTTAGGGTTATGTTGACGGCTAGGGTTAGAGATCCGGTTAGGGTTACGATTGGACCTAGGGTTAGGGTGATGTTGAGGGCTAGGGTTAGAGATCCGGTTAGGGTTACGATTGGACCTAGGGTTAGGGTGATGTTGATGGCTAGGGTTAGAGATCCGGTTAGGGTTACGATTGGACCTAGGGTTAGGGTTATGTTGAGGGCTAGGGTTAGAGATCCGGTTAGGGTTACGATTGGACCTAGGGTTAGGGTTATATTGAGGGCTACGTTTAGAGATACGGTTAGGGTTACGATTGCACCTAGGGTTAGGGTTATGTTGAGGGCTAGGGTTAGAGATCCGGTTAGGGTTACGATTGGACCTAGGGTTAGGGTGATGTTGAGGGCTAGGGTTAGAGATCCGGTTAGGGTTACGATTGGACCTAGGGTTATGGTGATGTTGATGGCTAGGGATAGAGATCCAGTTAGGGTTACGATTGGACCTAGGGTTAGGGGTATGTTGAGGGCTAGGTTTAGAGATCCGGTTAGGGTTACGATTGGACCTAGGGTTAGGGTTATGTTGAGGGCTAGGGTTAGAGATCCGGTTAGGGTTACGATTGGACCTAGGGTTAGGGTTATGTTGAGGGCTAGGGTTAGAGAGACGGTTAGGGTTACGATTGGACCTAGGGTTAGGGTTATGTTGAGGGCAGGGTTAGAGATCCGGTTAGGGTCACGATTGGAGCTAGGGTTAGGGTTATGTTGACGGCTAGGGTTAGAGATCCGGTTAGGGTTACGATTGGCCCTAGGGTTAGGGTGATGTTGAGGTCTAGGGTTAGAGATCCGGTTAGGGTTACGATTGGACCTAGGGTTAGGGTTATGTTGAGGGCTAGGGTTAGAGATCCGGTTAGGGTTACGATTGGACCTAGGGTTAGGGTTATGTTGAGGGCTAGGGTTAGAGATCCGGTTAGGGTTACGATTGGACCTAGGGTTAGGGTTATGTTGAGGGCAGGGTTAGAGATCCGGTTAGGGTCACGATTGGACCTAGGGTTAGGGTTATGTTGAGGGCTAGGGTTAGAGATCCGGTTAGGGTTACGATTGGACCTAGGTTAGGGTTATGTTGAGGGCTAGGGTTAGAGAGAGGGTTAGGGTTCCGATTAGACCTAGGGTTAGGGTTATGTTGAGGGCTAGGGTTAGAGAGACAGTTAGGGTCACGATTGGACCTAGGTTTGGGTTATGGTGAGGGCTAGGGTTAGAGATCTCGTTAGGGTTACGATTGGACCTAGGGTTAGGGTTATGTTGAGGGCTAGGGTTAGAGATCCGGTTAGGGTTACGATTGGACCTAGGGTTAGGGTTACGTTGAGGGCTAGGGTTAGAGATCCGGTTAGGGTTACGATTGGACCTAGGGTTAGGGTTATGTTGAGGGCTAGGGTTAGAGATCCGGTTAGGGTTACGATTGGACCTAGGGTTAGGGTTATGTTGAGGGCTAGGGTTCGAGAGACGGTTAGGGTTACGATTGGACCTAGGTTTAGGGTTATGTTGAGGGCAGGGTTAGAGATCCGGTTAGGGTCACGATTGGACCTAGGGTTAGGGTTATGTTGACGGCTAGGGTTAGAGATACCTTTAGGGTTACGATTGGACCTAGGTTAGGGTTATGTTGAGGGCTAGGGTTAGAGAGAGTGTTAGGGTTCCGATTAGACCTAGGGTTAGGGTTATGTTGAGGGCTAGGGTTAGAGAGACAGTTAGGGTCACGATTGGACCTAGGTTTGGGTTATGTTGAGGGCTAGGGTTAGAGATCTCGTTAGGGTTACGATTGGACCTAGGGTTAGGGTTATGTTGAGGGCTAGGGTTAGAGGTCCGGTTACGGTTACGATTGGACCTAGGTTAGGGTTATGTTCAGGGCCAGGGTTAGAGATCCCGTTAGGGTTACGATTGGACCTAGGGTTATGGTTATGTTGAGGGCTAGGGTTAGAGATCTGGTTACGGGTACGATTGGACCTAGGGTTAGGGTTATGTTGAGGGCTAGGGTTAGAGATCCGGTTAGGGTTACGATTGCACCTAGGGTTAGGGTTATGTTGAGGGCTAGGGTTAGAGATCTGGTTAGGGTTACGATTGCACCTAGGGTTAGGGTTATGTTGAGGGCCAGGTTTAGAGATCCGGTTAGGGTCACGATTGGACCTAGGGTTAGGGTTATGTTGAGGGCTAGGGTTAGAGAGACGGTTAGGGTCACGATTGGACCTAGGGTTAGGGTTATGTTGAGGGCTAGGATTAGAGAGACGGTTAGGGTTACGATTGGACCTAGGGTTAGGGTTATGTTGAGGGCTAGGGTTAGAGATCCGGTTAGGGTTCCGATTGGACCTAGGGTTAGGGTTATGTTGAGGGCTAGGGTTAGAGATCCGGTTAGGGTCACGATTGGACCTAGGGTTAGGGTTATTTTGAGGGCTAGGGTTTGGGATCCGGTTAGGGTCACGATTGGACCTTGGGTTAGGGTTATGTTGAGGGCTAGGGTTAGAGATCCGGTTAGGGTCACCATTGGACCTAGGGTTAGGGTTATGTTGAGGGCTAGGGTTAGAGATCCGGTTAGGGTCACGTTTGGACCTAGGGTTAGGGTTATGTTGACGGCTAGGGTTAGAGATCCGGTTAGGGTTACGATTGGACCTAGGGTTAGGGTGATGTTGAGGGCTAGGGTTAGAGATCCGGTTAGGGTTACGATTGGACCTAGGGTTAGGGTGATGTTGATGGCTAGGGTTAGAGATCCGGTTAGGGTTACGATTGGACCTAGGGTTAGGGTTATGTTGAGGGCTAGGGTTAGAGATCCGGTTAGGGTTACGATTGGACCTAGGGTTAGGGTTATATTGAGGGCTACGTTTAGAGATACGGTTAGGGTTACGATTGCACCTAGGGTTAGGGTTATGTTGAGGGCTAGGGTTAGAGATCCGGTTAGGGTTACGATTGGACCTAGGGTTAGGGTGATGTTGAGGGCTAGGGTTAGAGATCCGGTTAGGGTTACGATTGGACCTAGGGTTATGGTGATGTTGATGGCTAGGGATAGAGATCCAGTTAGGGTTACGATTGGACCTAGGGTTAGGGGTATGTTGAGGGCTAGGTTTAGAGATCCGGTTAGGGTTACGATTGGACCTAGGGTTAGGGTTATGTTGAGGGCTAGGGTTAGAGATCCGGTTAGGGTTACGATTGGACCTAGGGTTAGGGTTATGTTGAGGGCTAGGGTTAGAGAGACGGTTAGGGTTACGATTGGACCTAGGGTTAGGGTTATGTTGAGGGCAGGGTTAGAGATCCGGTTAGGGTCACGATTGGAGCTAGGGTTAGGGTTATGTTGACGGCTAGGGTTAGAGATCCGGTTAGGGTTACGATTGGCCCTAGGGTTAGGGTGATGTTGAGGTCTAGGGTTAGAGATCCGGTTAGGGTTACGATTGGACCTAGGGTTAGGGTTATGTTGAGGGCTAGGGTTAGAGATCCGGTTAGGGTTACGATTGGACCTAGGGTTAGGGTTATGTTGAGGGCTAGGGTTAGAGATCCGGTTAGGGTTACGATTGGACCTAGGGTTAGGGTTATGTTGAGGGCAGGGTTAGAGATCCGGTTAGGGTCACGATTGGACCTAGGGTTAGGGTTATGTTGAGGGCTAGGGTTAGAGATCCGGTTAGGGTTACGATTGGACCTAGGTTAGGGTTATGTTGAGGGCTAGGGTTAGAGAGAGGGTTAGGGTTCCGATTAGACCTAGGGTTAGGGTTATGTTGAGGGCTAGGGTTAGAGAGACAGTTAGGGTCACGATTGGACCTAGGTTTGGGTTATGGTGAGGGCTAGGGTTAGAGATCTCGTTAGGGTTACGATTGGACCTAGGGTTAGGGTTATGTTGAGGGCTAGGGTTAGAGATCCGGTTAGGGTTACGATTGGACCTAGGGTTAGGGTTACGTTGAGGGCTAGGGTTAGAGATCCGGTTAGGGTTACGATTGGACCTAGGGTTAGGGTTATGTTGAGGGCTAGGGTTAGAGATCCGGTTAGGGTTACGATTGGACCTAGGGTTAGGGTTATGTTGAGGGCTAGGGTTCGAGAGACGGTTAGGGTTACGATTGGACCTAGGTTTAGGGTTATGTTGAGGGCAGGGTTAGAGATCCGGTTAGGGTCACGATTGGACCTAGGGTTAGGGTTATGTTGACGGCTAGGGTTAGAGATACCTTTAGGGTTACGATTGGACCTAGGTTAGGGTTATGTTGAGGGCTAGGGTTAGAGAGAGTGTTAGGGTTCCGATTAGACCTAGGGTTAGGGTTATGTTGAGGGCTAGGGTTAGAGAGACAGTTAGGGTCACGATTGGACCTAGGTTTGGGTTATGTTGAGGGCTAGGGTTAGAGATCTCGTTAGGGTTACGATTGGACCTAGGGTTAGGGTTATGTTGAGGGCTAGGGTTAGAGGTCCGGTTACGGTTACGATTGGACCTAGGTTAGGGTTATGTTCAGGGCCAGGGTTAGAGATCCCGTTAGGGTTACGATTGGACCTAGGGTTATGGTTATGTTGAGGGCTAGGGTTAGAGATCTGGTTACGGGTACGATTGGACCTAGGGTTAGGGTTATGTTGAGGGCTAGGGTTAGAGATCCGGTTAGGGTTACGATTGCACCTAGGGTTAGGGTTATGTTGAGGGCTAGGGTTAGAGATCTGGTTAGGGTTACGATTGCACCTAGGGTTAGGGTTATGTTGAGGGCCAGGTTTAGAGATCCGGTTAGGGTCACGATTGGACCTAGGGTTAGGGTTATGTTGAGGGCTAGGGTTAGAGAGACGGTTAGGGTCACGATTGGACCTAGGGTTAGGGTTATGTTGAGGGCTAGGATTAGAGAGACGGTTAGGGTTACGATTGGACCTAGGGTTAGGGTTATGTTGAGGGCTAGGGTTAGAGATCCGGTTAGGGTTCCGATTGGACCTAGGGTTAGGGTTATGTTGAGGGCTAGGGTTAGAGATCCGGTTAGGGTCACGATTGGACCTAGGGTTAGGGTTATTTTGAGGGCTAGGGTTTGGGATCCGGTTAGGGTCACGATTGGACCTTGGGTTAGGGTTATGTTGAGGGCTAGGGTTAGAGATCCGGTTAGGGTCACCATTGGACCTAGGGTTAGGGTTATGTTGAGGGCTAGGGTTAGAGATCCGGTTAGGGTCACGTTTGGACCTAGGGTTAGGGTTATGTTGACGGCTAGGGTTAGAGATCCGGTTAGGGTTACGATTGGACCTAGGGTTAGGGTGATGTTGAGGGCTAGAGTTAGAGATCCGGTTAGGGTTACGATTGGACCTAGGGTTAGGGTGATGTTGATGGCTAGGGTTAGAGATCCGGTTAGGGTTACGATTGGACCTAGGGTTAGGGTTATGTTGAGGGCTAGGGTTAGAGATCCGGTTAGGGTTACGATTGGACCTAGGGTTAGGGTTATGTTGAGTGCTAGGGTTAGAGAGACGGTTAGGGTTACGATTGGACCTAGGGTTAGGGTTATGTTGAGGGCAGGGTTAGAGATCCGGTTAGGGTCACGATTGGAGCTAGGGTTAGGGTTATGTTGACGGCTAGGGTTAGAGATCCGGTTAGGGTTACGATTGGCCCTAGGGTTAGGGTGATGTTGAGGTCTAGGGTTAGAGATCCGGTTAGGGTTACGATTGGACCTAGGTTAGGGTTATGTTGAGGGCTAGGGTTAGAGAGAGGGTTAGGGTTCCGATTAGACCTAGGGTTAGGGTTATGTTAAGGGCTAGGGTTAGAGAGACAGTTAGGGTCACGATTGGACCTAGGTTTGGGTTATGTTGAGGGCTAGGGTTAGAGATCTCGTTAGGGTTACGATTGGACCTAGGGTTAGGGTTATGTTGAGGGCTAGGGTTAGAGATCCGGTTAGGGTTACGATTGGACCTAGGGTTAGGGTTATGTTGAGTGCCAGGGTTAGAGATCCGGTTAGGGTTACGATTGGACCTAGGGTTAGGGTTACGTTGAGGGCTAGGGTTAGAGATCCGGTTAGGGTTACGATTGGACCTAGGGTTAGGGTTATGTTGAGGGCTAGGGTTAGAGATCCGGTTAGGGTTACGATTGGACCTAGGGTTAGGGTTATGTTGAGGGCTAGGGTTCGAGAGACGGTTAGGGTTACGATTGGACCTAGGGTTAGGGTTATGTTGAGGGCTAGGGTTAGAGATCCGGTTAGGGTTACGATTGGACCTAGGGTTAGGGTTATGTTGAGGGCTAGGGTTCGAGAGACGGTTAGGGTTACGATTGGACCTAGGTTTAGGGTTATGTTGAGGGCAGGGTTAGAGATCCGGTTAGGGTCACGATTGGACCTAGGGTTAGGGTTATGTTGACGGCTAGGGTTAGAGATACCTTTAGGGTTACGATTGGACCTAGGTTAGGGTTATGTTGAGGGCTAGGGTTAGAGAGAGTGTTAGGGTTCCGATTAGACCTAGGGTTAGGGTTATGTTGAGGGCTAGGGTTAGAGAGACAGTTAGGGTCACGATTGGACCTAGGTTTGGGTTATGTTGAGGGCTAGGGTTAGAGATCTCGTTAGGGTTACGATTGGACCTAGGGTTAGGGTTATGTTGAGGGCTAGGGTTAGAGGTCCGGTTACGGTTACGATTGGACCTAGGTTAGGGTTATGTTGAGGGCCAGGGTTAGAGATCCCGTTAGGGTTACGATTGGACCTAGGGTTATGGTTATGTTGAGGGCTAGGGTTAGAGATCTGGTTACGGGTACGATTGGACCTAGGGTTAGGGTTATGTTGAGGGCTAGGGTTAGAGATCCGGTTAGGGTTACGATTGCACCTAGGGTTAGGGTTATGTTGAGGGCTAGGGTTAGAGATCTGGTTAGGGTTACGATTGCACCTAGGGTTAGGGTTATGTTGAGGGCCAGGTTTAGAGATCCGGTTAGGGTCACGATTGGACCTAGGGTTAGGGTTATGTTGAGGGCTAGGGTTAGAGAGACGGTTAGGGTCACGATTGGACCTAGGGTTAGGGTTATGTTGAGGGCTAGGATTAGAGAGACGGTTAGGGTTACGATTGGACCTAGGGTTAGGGTTATGTTGAGGGCTAGGGTTAGAGATCCGGTTAGGGTTCCGATTGGACCTAGGGTTAGGGTTATGTTGAGGGCTAGGGTTAGAGATCCGGTTAGGGTCACGATTGGACCTAGGGTTAGGGTTATTTTGAGGGCTAGGGTTTGGGATCCGGTTAGGGTCACGATTGGACCTTGGGTTAGGGTTATGTTGAGGGCTAGGGTTAGAGATCCGGTTAGGGTCACCATTGGACCTAGGGTTAGGGTTATGTTGAGGGCTAGGGTTAGAGATCCGGTTAGGGTCACGTTTGGACCTAGGGTTAGGGTTATGTTGACGGCTAGGGTTAGAGATCCGGTTAGGGTTACGATTGGACCTAGGGTTAGGGTGATGTTGAGGGCTAGAGTTAGAGATCCGGTTAGGGTTACGATTGGACCTAGGGTTAGGGTGATGTTGATGGCTAGGGTTAGAGATCCGGTTAGGGTTACTGTTGGACCTAGGGTTAGGGTTATGTTGAGGGCTAGGGTTAGAGATCCGGTTAGGGTTACGATTGGACCTAGGGTTAGGGTTATGTTGAGTGCTAGGGTTAGAGAGACGGTTAGGGTTACGATTGGACCTAGGGTTAGGGTTATGTTGAGGGCAGGGTTAGAGATCCGGTTAGGGTCACGATTGGAGCTAGGGTTAGGGTTATGTTGACGGCTAGGGTTAGAGATCCGGTTAGGGTTACGATTGGCCCTAGGGTTAGGGTGATGTTGAGGTCTAGGGTTAGAGATCCGGTTAGGGTTACGATTGGACCTAGGTTAGGGTTATGTTGAGGGCTAGGGTTAGAGAGAGGGTTAGGGTTCCGATTAGACCTAGGGTTAGGGTTATGTTAAGGGCTAGGGTTAGAGAGACAGTTAGGGTCACGATTGGACCTAGGTTTGGGTTATGTTGAGGGCTAGGGTTAGAGATCTCGTTAGGGTTACGATTGGACCTAGGGTTAGGGTTATGTTGAGGGCTAGGGTTAGAGATCCGGTTAGGGTTACGATTGGACCTAGGGTTAGGGTTATGTTGAGTGCCAGGGTTAGAGATCCGGTTAGGGTTACGATTGGACCTAGGGTTAGGGTTATGTTGAGGGCTAGGGTTAGAGATCCGGTTAGGGTTACGATTGGACCTAGGGTTAGGGTTATGTTGAGGGCTAGGGTTCGAGAGACGGTTAGGGTTACGATTGGACATAGGGTTAGGGTTATGTTGAGGGCAGGGTTAGAGATCCGGTTAGGGTCACGATTGGACCTAGGGTTAGGGTTATGTTGAGGGCTAGGGTTAGAGATCCGGTTAGGGTTACGATTGGACCTAGGTTAGGGTTATGTTGAGGGCTAGGGTTAGAGAGAGGGTTAGGGTTCCGATTAGACCTAGGGTTAGGGTTATGTTGAGGGCTAGGGTTAGAGAGACAGTTAGGGTCACGATTGGACCTAGGTTTGGGTTATGTTGAGGGCTAGGGTTAGAGATCTCGTTAGGGTTACGATTGTACCTAGGGTTAGGGTTATGTTGAGGGCTAGGGTTATAGATCCGTTTACGGTTACGATTGGACCTAGGGTTAGGCTTATGTTGAGGGCTAGGGTTAGAGATCCGGTTAGGGTTAAGATTGGACCTAGGGTTAGGGTTATGTTGAGGGCTAGGGTTAGAGATCCGGGTAGGGTTACGATTGGACCTAGGGTTAGGGTTATGTTGAGGGCTAGGGTTAGAGATCCGGTTAGGGTTACGATTGGACCTAGGGTTAGGGTTATGTTGAGGGCTAGGGTTAGAGAGACGGTTAGGGTTACGATTGGACCTAGGGTTAGTGTTATGTTGAGGGCAGGGTTAGAGATCCGGTTAGGGTCACGATTGGAGCTAGGGTTAGGGTTATGTTGACGGCTAGGGTTAGAGATCCGGTTAGGGTTACGATTGGACCTAGGGTTAGGGTGATGTTGAGGGCTAGGGTTAGAGATCCGGTTAGGGTTACGATTGGACCTAGGGTTATGGTGATGTTGATGGCTAGGGTTAGAGATCCGGTTAGGGTTACGATTGGACCTAGGGTTAGGGTTATGTTGAGGGTTAGGGTTGGAGATCCGGTTAGGGTTACGATTGGACCTAGGGTTAGCGTTATGTTGAGGGCTAGGGTTATAGATCCGGTTACGGTTACGATTGGACCTAGGGTTATGCTTATGTTGAGGGCTAGGGTTAGAGACCCGGTTAGGGTTAAGATTGGACCTTAAGTTAGGGTTATGTTGAGGGCTAGGGTTAGAGATCCGGGTAGGGTTACGATTGGACCTAGGGTTAGGGTTATGTTGAGGGCTAGGGTTAGAGATTCGGTTATGGTTACGATTGGACCTAGGGTTAGTGTTATGTTGAGGGCTAGGTTTAGAGTTCCGGTTAGGGTTACGATTGGACCTAGGGTTAGGGTTATGTTGAGGGCTAGGGTTAGAGATCTGGTTAGGGTTACGATTGGACCTAGGGTTAGGGTTATGTTGAGGGCTAGGCTTAGAGATCCGGTTAGGGTTACGATTGCAACTAGGGTTAGGGTTATGTTGAGGGCTAGGGTTAGAGATCCGGGTAGGGTTACGATTGCACCTAGGGTTAGGGTTATGTTGACGGCTAGGGTTAGAGATCCGGTTAGGGTCACGATTGGACCTTGGGTTAGGGTTATCTTGAGGGCTAGGGTTAGAGATCCGGTTAGGGTCACGATTGGACCTAGGGTTAGGGTTATGTTGAGGGCTATGGTTAGAGATCCGGTTAGGGTCTCGATTGCACCTTGGGTTAGGGTTATGTTGAGGGCTAGGGTTAGAGATCCGGTTAGGGTTACGATTGCACCTAGGGTTATGGTTATGTTGAGGGCTAGGGTTAGAGATCCGGGTAGGGTTACGATTGGACCTAGGGTTAGGGTTATGTTGAGGATTAGGGTTAGAGATCCGGTTACGGTTACGATTGGACCTAGGGTTAGTGTTACGTTGAGGGCTAGGTTTAGAGTTCCGGTTAGGGTTACGATTGGACCTAGGGTTAGGGTTATGTTGAGGGCTAGGGTTAGAGATCTGGTTAGGGTTACGATTGTACCTAGGGTTTGAGTTATGTTGAGGGCTAGGCTTAGAGATCCGGTTAGGGTTACGATTGCAACTAGGGTTAGGGTTATGTTGAGGGCTAGGGTTAGAGATCCGGGTAGGGTCACGATTGGACCTAGGGTTAGGGTTATGTTGAGGGCTAGGGTTAGAGAGACGGTTAGGGTCACGATTGGACCTACGGTTAGGGTTATGTTGAGGGCTAGGGTTAGAGATCCGGTTAGGGTCACGATTGGACCTAGGGTTAGGGTTATGTTGAGGGCTAGGGTTAGAGATCCGGTTAGGGTTACGATTGGACCTAGGGTTAGGGTTATGTTGAGGGCTAGGCTTAGAGATCCGGGTAGGGTTACGATTGCACCTAGGGTTATGGTTATGTTGAGGGCTAGCGTTAGAGATACGATTAGGGTCACGATTGGACCTAGGGTTAGGGTTATGTTGAGGGCTAGGGTTAGAGAGACGGTTAGGGTCACGATTGGACCTACGGTTAGGGTGATGTTGAGGGCTAGGGTTAGAGATCCGGTTAGGGTCACGATTGGACCTAGGGTTAGGGTTATGTTGAGGGCTAGGGTTAGAGATCCGGTTAGGGTTACGATTGGACCTAGGGTTAGGGTTATTTTGAGGGCTAGGTTTAGAGATCCGGTTAGGGTTACGATTGGACCTAGGGTTAGGGTTATGTTGAGGGCTAGGGTTAGAGATCCGGTTAGGGTTACGATTGGACCTAGCGTTAGGGTTATGTTGAGGGCTAGGGTTAGAGAGACGGTTAGGGTTACGATTGGACCTAGGGTTAGGGTTATGTGAGGGCAGGGTTAGAGATTCGGTTAGGGTCACGATTGGACCTAGGGTTAGGGTTATGTTGAGGGCTAGGGTTTGAGATCCGGTTAGGGTTACAATTGGACCTAGGGTTAGGGTTATGTTGAGGGCTAGGGTTAGAGATCCGGTTAGGGTTACGATTGGACCTAGGGTTAGGGTGATGTTGAGGGCTAGGGTTAGAGAGACGGTTAGGGTTCCGATTGGACCTAGGCTTAGGGTTATGTTGAGGGCTAGGGTTAGAGATCCGGGTAGGGTTACGATTGAACCTAGGGTTAGGGTTATGTTGAGGGCTAGGGTTAGAGATCCGGTTACGGTTACAATTGGACCTAGGGTTAGTGTTATGTTGAGGGCTAGGGTTAGAGATCCGGTTACGGTTCCGATTGCACCTAGGGTTAGGGTTATGTTGAGGGCTAGGGTTAGAGATCCGGTTAGAGTTACGATTGGACCTAGGGTTAGGGTTATGTTGAGGGTAGGGTTAGAGATCCCGGTAGGGTTACGATTGGACCTAGGGTTAGGGTTATGTTGAGGGCTAGGGTTAGAGATCCGGTTACAGTTACGATTGGACCTAGGGTTAGGGTTATGTTGAGGGCTAGGGTTAGAGATCCAGTTAGGGTCACGATTGGACCTAGGGTTAGGGTTATGTTGAGGGCTAGGGTTAGAGATCCAGTTAGGGTCACGATTGGACCTAGGGTTAGGGTTATGTTGAGGGCTAGGGTTATAGATCCGTTTACGGTTACGATTGGACCTAGGGTTAGGCTTATGTTGAGGGCTAGGGTTAGAGATCCGGTTAGGGTTAAGATTGGACCTAGGGTTAGGGTTATGTTGAGGGCTAGGGTTAGAGATCCGGGTAGGGTTACGATTGGACCTAGGGTTAGGGTTATGTTGAGGGCTAGGGTTAGAGATCCGGTTAGGGTTACGATTGGACCTAGGGTTAGGGTTTTGTTGAGGGCTAGGGTTAGAGAGACGGTTAGGGTTACGATTGGACCTAGGGTTAGTGTTATGTTGAGGGCAGGGTTAGAGATCCGGTTAGGGTCACGATTGGAGCTAGGGTTAGGGTTATGTTGACGGCTAGGGTTAGAGATCCGGTTAGGGTTACGATTGGACCTAGGGTTAGGGTGATGTTGAGGGCTAGGGTTAGAGATCCGGTTAGGGTTACGATTGGACCTAGGGTTATGGTGATGTTGATGGCTAGGGTTAGAGATCCGGTTAGGGTTACGATTGGACCTAGGGTTAGGGTTATGTTGAGGGTTAGGGTTGGAGATCCGGTTAGGGTTACGATTGGACCTAGGGTTAGCGTTATGTTGAGGGCTAGGGTTATAGATCCGGTTACGGTTACGATTGGACCTAGGGTTATGCTTATGTTGAGGGCTAGGGTTAGAGACCCGGTTAGGGTTAAGATTGGACCTTAAGTTAGGGTTATGTTGAGGGCTAGGGTTAGAGATCCGGGTAGGGTTACGATTGGACCTAGGGTTAGGGTTATGTTGAGGGCTAGGGTTAGAGATTCGGTTATGGTTACGATTGGACCTAGGGTTAGTGTTATGTTGAGGGCTAGGTTTAGAGTTCCGGTTAGGGTTACGATTGGACCTAGGGTTAGGGTTATGTTGAGGGCTAGGGTTAGAGATCTGGTTAGGGTTACGATTGGACCTAGGGTTAGGGTTATGTTGAGGGCTAGGCTTAGAGATCCGGTTAGGGTTACGATTGCAACTAGGGTTAGGGTTATGTTGAGGGCTAGGGTTAGAGATCCGGGTAGGGTTACGATTGCACCTAGGGTTAGGGTTATGTTGACGGCTAGGGTTAGAGATCCGGTTAGGGTCACGATTGGACCTTGGGTTAGGGTTATCTTGAGGGCTAGGGTTAGAGATCCGGTTAGGGTCACGATTGGACCTAGGGTTAGGGTTATGTTGAGGGCTATGGTTAGAGATCCGGTTAGGGTCTCGATTGCACCTTGGGTTAGGGTTATGTTGAGGGCTAGGGTTAGAGATCCGGTTAGGGTTACGATTGCACCTAGGGTTATGGTTATGTTGAGGGCTAGGGTTAGAGATCCGGGTAGGGTTACGATTGGACCTAGGGTTAGGGTTATGTTGAGGATTAGGGTTAGAGATCCGGTTACGGTTACGATTGGACCTAGGGTTAGTGTTACGTTGAGGGCTAGGTTTAGAGTTCCGGTTAGGGTTACGATTGGACCTAGGGTTAGGGTTATGTTGAGGGCTAGGGTTAGAGATCTGGTTAGGGTTACGATTGTGCCTAGGGTTTGAGTTATGTTGAGGGCTAGGCTTAGAGATCCGGTTAGGGTTACGATTGCAACTAGGGTTAGGGTTATGTTGAGGGCTAGGGTTAGAGATCCGGGTAGGGTCACGATTGGACCTAGGGTTAGGGTTATGTTGAGGGCTAGGGTTAGAGAGACGGTTAGGGTCACGATTGGACCTACGGTTAGGGTTATGTTGAGGGCTAGGGTTAGAGATCCGGTTAGGGTCACGATTGGACCTAGGGTTAGGGTTATGTTGAGGGCTAGGGTTAGAGATCCGGTTAGGGTTACGATTGGACCTAGGGTTAGGGTTATGTTGAGGGCTAGGCTTAGAGATCCGGGTAGGGTTACGATTGCACCTAGGGTTAGGGTTATGTTGAGGGCTAGCGTTAGAGATACGATTAGGGTCACGATTGGACCTAGGGTTAGGGTTATGTTGAGGGCTAGGGTTAGAGAGACGGTTAGGGTCACGATTGGACCTACGGTTAGGGTGATGTTGAGGGCTAGGGTTAGAGATCCGGTTAGGGTCACGATTGGACCTAGGGTTAGGGTTATGTTGAGGGCTAGGGTTAGAGATCCGGTTAGGGTTACGATTGGACCTAGGGTTAGGGTTATTTTGAGGGCTAGGTTTAGAGATCCGGTTAGGGTTACGATTGGACCTAGGGTTAGGGTTATGTTGAGGGCTAGGGTTAGAGATCCGGTTAGGGTTACGATTGGACCTAGCGTTAGGGTTATGTTGAGGGCTAGGGTTAGAGAGACGGTTAGGGTTACGATTGGACCTAGGGTTAGGGTTATGTGAGGGCAGGGTTAGAGATTCGGTTAGGGTCACGATTGGACCTAGGGTTAGGGTTATGTTGAGGGCTAGGGTTTGAGATCCGGTTAGGGTTACAATTGGACCTAGGGTTAGGGTTATGTTGAGGGCTAGGGTTAGAGATCCGGTTAGGGTTACGATTGGACCTAGGGTTAGGGTTATGTTGAGGGCTAGGGTTAGAGAGACGGTTAGGG
The DNA here is from genome assembly GCF_964146895.1 of Miniopterus schreibersii. Taxonomy (NCBI): domain Eukaryota; kingdom Metazoa; phylum Chordata; class Mammalia; order Chiroptera; family Miniopteridae; genus Miniopterus; species Miniopterus schreibersii. The sequence continues at coordinate 8,838 of NW_027669745.1, read as the reverse complement.
TTACGATTGGACCTAGGGTTAGGGTTATGTGAGGGCAGGGTTAGAGATTCGGTTAGGGTCACGATTGGACCTAGGGTTAGGGTTATGTTGAGGGCTAGGGTTAGAGATCCGGTTAGGGTTACGATTGGACCTAGCGTTAGGGTTATGTTGAGGGCTAGGGTTAGAGAGACGGTTAGGGTTCCGATTGGACCTAGGCTTAGGGTTATGTTGAGGGCTAGGGTTAGAGATCCGGGTAGGGTTACGATTGAACCTAGGGTTAGGGTTATGTTGAGGGCTAGGGTTAGAGATCCGGTTACGGTTACAATTGGACCTAGGGTTAGTGTTATGTTGAGGGCTAGGGTTAGAGATCCGGTTACGGTTCTGATTGCACCTAGGGTTAGGGTTATGTTCAGGGCTAGGGTTAGAGATCCGGTTAGAGTTACGATTGGACCTAGGGTTAGGGTTATGTTGAGGGTAGGGTTAGAGATCCCGGTAGGGTTACGATTGGACCTAGGGTTAGGGTTATGTTGAGGGCTAGGGTTAGAGATCCGGTTACAGTTACGATTGGACCTAGGGTTAGGGTTATGTTGAGGGCTAGGGTTAGAGATCCAGTTAGGGTCACGATTGGACCTAGGGTTAGGGTTATGTTGAGGGCTAGGGTTAGAGATCCAGTTAGGGTCACGATTGGACCTAGGGTTAGGGTTATGTTGAGGGCTAGGGTTAGAGATCCGGTTAGGGTTACGATTGGACCTAGGGTTAGGGTGATGTTGAGGGCTAGGGTTAGGGATCCGGGTAGGGTTACGATTGAACCTAGGGTTAGGGTTATGTTGAGGGCTAGGGTTAGAGATCCGGTTACGGTTACAATTGGACCTAGGGTTAGTGTTATGTTGAGGGCTAGGGTTAGAGATCCGGTTACGGTTCCGATTGCACCTAGGTTTAGGGTTATGTTGAGGGCTAGGGTTAGAGATCCGGTTAGAGTTACGATTGGACCTAGGGTTAGGGTTATGTTGAGGGTAGGGTTAGAGATCCCGGTAGGGTTACGATTGGACCTAGGGTTAGGGTTATGTTGAGGGCTAGGGTTAGAGATCCGGTTACAGTTACGATTGGACCTAGGGTTAGGGTTATGTTGAGGGCTAGGGTTAGAGATCCAGTTAGGGTCACGATTGGACCTAGGGTTAGGGTTATGTTGAGGGCTAGGGTTAGAGATACGGTTATGGTCACGATTGGACCTAGGGTTAGGGTTATGTTGAGGGCTAGGGTTAGAGATACGGTTAGGGTCACGATTGGACCTAGGGTTAGGGTTATGTTGAGGGCTAGGGTTAGAGATCCTTTTAGGGTCACGATTGTACCTTGGGTTAGGGTTATGTTGAGGGCTAGGGTTAGAGATCCGGTTAGGGTCACGATTGGACCTAGGGTTAGGGTTATGTTGAAGGCTAGGGTTAGAGATCCGGTTAGGGTTACGATTGGACCTAGGGTTAAGGTGATGTTGAGGGCTAGGGTTAGAGATCCGGGTACGGTTACGATTGGACCTAGGGTTAGGGTTATGTTGAGGGCTAGGGTTAGAGATCCGGGTAGGGTTACGATTGAACCTAGGGTTAGGGTTATGTTGAGGGCTAGGGTTAGAGATCCGGTTACGGTTACAATTGGACCTAGGGTTAGTGTTATGTTGAGGGCTAGGGTTAGAGATCCGGTTACGGTTCCGATTGCACCTAGGGTTAGGGTTATGTTGAGGGCTAGGGTTAGAGATCCGGTTAGAGTTACGATTGGACCTAGGGTTAGGGTTATGTTGAGGGTAGGGTTAGAGATCCCGGTAGGGTTACGATTGGACCTAGGGTTAGGGTTATGTTGAGGGCTAGGGTTAGAGATCCGGTTACAGTTACGATTGGACCTAGGGTTAGGGTTATGTTGAGGGCTAGGGTTAGAGATCCAGTTAGGGTCACGATTGGACCTAGGGTTAGGGTTATGTTGAGGGCTAGGGTTAGAGATCCAGTTAGGGTCACGATTGGACCTAGGGTTAGGGTTATGTTGAGGGCTAGGGTTATAGATCCGTTTACGGTTACGATTGGACCTAGGGTTAGGCTTATGTTGAGGGCTAGGGTTAGAGATCCGGTTAGGGTTAAGATTGGACCTAGGGTTAGGGTTATGTTGAGGGCTAGGGTTAGAGATCCGGGTAGGGTTACGATTGGACCTAGGGTTAGGGTTATGTTGAGGGCTAGGGTTAGAGATCCGGTTAGGGTTACGATTGGACCTAGGGTTAGGGTTTTGTTGAGGGCTAGGGTTAGAGAGACGGTTAGGGTTACGATTGGACCTAGGGTTAGTGTTATGTTGAGGGCAGGGTTAGAGATCCGGTTAGGGTCACGATTGGAGCTAGGGTTAGGGTTATGTTGACGGCTAGGGTTAGAGATCCGGTTAGGGTTACGATTGGACCTAGGGTTAGGGTGATGTTGAGGGCTAGGGTTAGAGATCCGGTTAGGGTTACGATTGGACCTAGGGTTATGGTGATGTTGATGGCTAGGGTTAGAGATCCGGTTAGGGTTACGATTGGACCTAGGGTTAGGGTTATGTTGAGGGTTAGGGTTGGAGATCCGGTTAGGGTTACGATTGGACCTAGGGTTAGCGTTATGTTGAGGGCTAGGGTTATAGATCCGGTTACGGTTACGATTGGACCTAGGGTTATGCTTATGTTGAGGGCTAGGGTTAGAGACCCGGTTAGGGTTAAGATTGGACCTTAAGTTAGGGTTATGTTGAGGGCTAGGGTTAGAGATCCGGGTAGGGTTACGATTGGACCTAGGGTTAGGGTTATGTTGAGGGCTAGGGTTAGAGATTCGGTTATGGTTACGATTGGACCTAGGGTTAGTGTTATGTTGAGGGCTAGGTTTAGAGTTCCGGTTAGGGTTACGATTGGACCTAGGGTTAGGGTTATGTTGAGGGCTAGGGTTAGAGATCTGGTTAGGGTTACGATTGGACCTAGGGTTAGGGTTATGTTGAGGGCTAGGCTTAGAGATCCGGTTAGGGTTACGATTGCAACTAGGGTTAGGGTTATGTTGAGGGCTAGGGTTAGAGATCCGGGTAGGGTTACGATTGCACCTAGGGTTAGGGTTATGTTGACGGCTAGGGTTAGAGATCCGGTTAGGGTCACGATTGGACCTTGGGTTAGGGTTATCTTGAGGGCTAGGGTTAGAGATCCGGTTAGGGTCACGATTGGACCTAGGGTTAGGGTTATGTTGAGGGCTATGGTTAGAGATCCGGTTAGGGTCTCGATTGCACCTTGGGTTAGGGTTATGTTGAGGGCTAGGGTTAGAGATCCGGTTAGGGTTACGATTGCACCTAGGGTTATGGTTATGTTGAGGGCTAGGGTTAGAGATCCGGGTAGGGTTACGATTGGACCTAGGGTTAGGGTTATGTTGAGGATTAGGGTTAGAGATCCGGTTACGGTTACGATTGGACCTAGGGTTAGTGTTACGTTGAGGGCTAGGTTTAGAGTTCCGGTTAGGGTTACGATTGGACCTAGGGTTAGGGTTATGTTGAGGGCTAGGGTTAGAGATCTGGTTAGGGTTACGATTGTGCCTAGGGTTTGAGTTATGTTGAGGGCTAGGCTTAGAGATCCGGTTAGGGTTACGATTGCAACTAGGGTTAGGGTTATGTTGAGGGCTAGGGTTAGAGATCCGGGTAGGGTCACGATTGGACCTAGGGTTAGGGTTATGTTGAGGGCTAGGGTTAGAGAGACGGTTAGGGTCACGATTGGACCTACGGTTAGGGTTATGTTGAGGGCTAGGGTTAGAGATCCGGTTAGGGTCACGATTGGACCTAGGGTTAGGGTTATGTTGAGGGCTAGGGTTAGAGATCCGGTTAGGGTTACGATTGGACCTAGGGTTAGGGTTATGTTGAGGGCTAGGCTTAGAGATCCGGGTAGGGTTACGATTGCACCTAGGGTTAGGGTTATGTTGAGGGCTAGCGTTAGAGATACGATTAGGGTCACGATTGGACCTAGGGTTAGGGTTATGTTGAGGGCTAGGGTTAGAGAGACGGTTAGGGTCACGATTGGACCTACGGTTAGGGTGATGTTGAGGGCTAGGGTTAGAGATCCGGTTAGGGTCACGATTGGACCTAGGGTTAGGGTTATGTTGAGGGCTAGGGTTAGAGATCCGGTTAGGGTTACGATTGGACCTAGGGTTAGGGTTATTTTGAGGGCTAGGTTTAGAGATCCGGTTAGGGTTACGATTGGACCTAGGGTTAGGGTTATGTTGAGGGCTAGGGTTAGAGATCCGGTTAGGGTTACGATTGGACCTAGCGTTAGGGTTATGTTGAGGGCTAGGGTTAGAGAGACGGTTAGGGTTACGATTGGACCTAGGGTTAGGGTTATGTGAGGGCAGGGTTAGAGATTCGGTTAGGGTCACGATTGGACCTAGGGTTAGGGTTATGTTGAGGGCTAGGGTTTGAGATCCGGTTAGGGTTACAATTGGACCTAGGGTTAGGGTTATGTTGAGGGCTAGGGTTAGAGATCCGGTTAGGGTTACGATTGGACCTAGGGTTAGGGTTATGTTGAGGGCTAGGGTTAGAGAGACGGTTAGGGTTACGATTGGACCTAGGGTTAGGGTTATGTGAGGGCAGGGTTAGAGATTCGGTTAGGGTCACGATTGGACCTAGGGTTAGGGTTATGTTGAGGGCTAGGGTTAGAGATCCGGTTAGGGTTACGATTGGACCTAGCGTTAGGGTTATGTTGAGGGCTAGGGTTAGAGAGACGGTTAGGGTTCCGATTGGACCTAGGCTTAGGGTTATGTTGAGGGCTAGGGTTAGAGATCCGGGTAGGGTTACGATTGAACCTAGGGTTAGGGTTATGTTGAGGGCTAGGGTTAGAGATCCGGTTACGGTTACAATTGGACCTAGGGTTAGTGTTATGTTGAGGGCTAGGGTTAGAGATCCGGTTACGGTTCTGATTGCACCTAGGGTTAGGGTTAAGTTGAGGGCTAGGGTTAGAGATCCGGTTAGAGTTACGATTGGACCTAGGGTTAGGGTTATGTTGAGGGTAGGGTTAGAGATCCCGGTAGGGTTACGAATGGACCTAGGGTTAGGGTTATGTTGAGGGCTAGGGTTAGAGATCCGGTTACAGTTACGATTGGACCTAGGGTTAGGGTTATGTTGAGGGCTAGGGTTAGAGATCCAGTTAGGGTCACGATTGGACCTAGGGTTAGGGTTATGTTGAGGGCTAGGGTTAGAGATCCAGTTAGGGTCACGATTGGACCTAGGGTTAGGGTTATGTTGAGGGCTAGGGTTAGAGATCCGGTTAGGGTTACGATTGGACCTAGGGTTAGGGTGATGTTGAGGGCTAGGGTTAGGGATCCGGGTAGGGTTACGATTGAACCTAGGGTTAGGGTTATGTTGAGGGCTAGGGTTAGAGATCCGGTTACGGTTACAATTGGACCTAGGGTTAGTGTTATGTTGAGGGCTAGGGTTAGAGATCCGGTTACGGTTCCGATTGCACCTAGGTTTAGGGTTATGTTGAGGGCTAGGGTTAGAGATCCGGTTAGAGTTACGATTGGACCTAGGGTTAGGGTTATGTTGAGGGTAGGGTTAGAGATCCCGGTAGGGTTACGATTGGACCTAGGGTTAGGGTTATGTTGAGGGCTAGGGTTAGAGATCCGGTTACAGTTACGATTGGACCTAGGGTTAGGGTTATGTTGAGGGCTAGGGTTAGAGATCCAGTTAGGGTCACGATTGGACCTAGGGTTAGGGTTATGTTGAGGGCTAGGGTTAGAGATACGGTTATGGTCACGATTGGACCTAGGGTTAGGGTTATGTTGAGGGCTAGGGTTAGAGATACGGTTAGGGTCACGATTGGACCTAGGGTTAGGGTTATGTTGAGGGCTAGGGTTAGAGATCCTTTTAGGGTCACGATTGTACCTTGGGTTAGGGTTATGTTGAGGGCTAGGGTTAGAGATCCGGTTAGGGTCACGATTGGACCTAGGGTTAGGGTTATGTTGAAGGCTAGGGTTAGAGATCCGGTTAGGGTTACGATTGGACCTAGGGTTAAGGTGATGTTGAGGGCTAGGGTTAGAGATCCGGGTACGGTTACGATTGGACCTAGGGTTAGGGTTATGTTGAGGGCTAGGGTTAGAGATCCGGTTACGGTTACGATTGTACCTAGGGTTAGGGTTATGTTGAGGGCTAGGGTTAGAGATCCCTTTAGAGTTACGATTGGACCTAGGGTTAGGGTTATATTGAGGGTAGGGTTAGAGATCCCGGTAGGGTTACGATTGGACCTAGGGTTAGGGTTATGTTGAGGGCTAGGGTTAGAGAACCGGTTACAGTTACGATTGGACCTAGGGTTAGGGTTATGTTGAGGGCTAGGGTTAGAGATCCAGTTAGGGTCACGATTGGACCTAGGGTTAGGGTTATGTTGAGGGCTAGGGTTAGAGATACGGTTAGGGTCACGATTGGACCTAGGGTTAGGGTTATGTTGAGGGTTAGGGTTAGAGATCCGGTTAGGGTCACGATTGGACCTACGGTTAGGGTTATGTTGAGGGCTAGGGTTAGAGATCCGGTTAGGGTTACGATTGGACCTAGGGTTAGGGTTATGTTGAGGGCTAGGGTTAGAGAGACGGTTAGGGTTCCGATTGGACCTAGGGTTAGGGTTATGTTGAGGGCTAGGGTTAGAGATCCGGGTAGGGTTACGATTGAACCAGGGTTAGGGTTATGTTGAGGGCTAGGGTTAGAGATCCGGTTAGGGTTACGATTGGACCTAGGGTTAGGGATATGTTGAGGGCTAGGGTTAGAGATAAGGTTAGGGTCACGATTGTACATTGGGTTAGGGTTATGTTGAGGGCTAGGGTTAGAGATCCGGTTAGGGTCACGATTGGACCTAGGGTTAGGGTTATGTTGAGGGCTAGGGTTAGAGATCCGGTTAAGGTCACGTTCGGACCTAGGGTTAGGGTTATGTTGAGGGCTAGGGTTAGAGATCCGGTTAGGGTTACGATTGGACCTAGGGTTAGGGTTATGTTGAGGGCTAGGGTTAGAGATCCGGTTAGGGTTACGATTGGACCTAGGGTTAGGGTTATGTTGAGGGCTAGGGTTAGAGAGACGGTTAGGGTTCCGATTGGACCTAGGGTTAGGGTTATGTTGAGGGCTAGGGTTAGAGATCTGGGTAGGGTTACGATTGAACCTAGGGTTAGGGTTATGTTGAGGGCTAGGGTTAGAGATCCGGTTACGGTTACAATTGGACCTAAGGTTAGTGTTATGTTGAGAGCTAGGGTTAGAGATCCGGTTACGGTTACGATTGCACCTAGGGTTAGGGTTATGTTGAGGGCTAGGGTTAGAGATCCAGTTAGGGTCACGATTGGACCTAGGGTTAGGGTTATGTTGAGGGCTAGGGTTAGAGATACGGTTAGGGTCACGATTGGACCTAGGGTTAGGGTTATGTTGAGGGCTAGGTTTAGAGATCCGGTTAGGGTCACGATTGGAGCTAGGGTTAGGGTTATGTTGAGGGCTAGGGTTAGAGATCCGGTTAGGGTCACGATTGTACCTTGGGTTAGGGTTATGTTGAGGGCTAGGGTTAGAGATCCGGTTAGGGTCACGATTGGACCTAGGGTTAGGGTTATGTTGAGGGCTAGGGTTAGAGATCCGGTTAAGGTCACGTTTGGACCTAGGGTTAGGGTGATGTTGAGGGCTAGGGTTAGAGATCCGATTAGGGTCACGATTGCACCTTGGGTTAGGGTTATGTTGAGGGCTAGGGTTAGAGATCCGCTTAGGGTTACGATTGCACCTAGGGTTTGGGTTATGTTGAGAACTAGGTTTAGAGATTCGGTTAGGGTTACGATTCGACCTAGGGTTAGCGTTATGTTGAGGGCTAGGGTTAGAGATACGGTTAGGGTCACGATTGGACCTAGTGTTAGGGTTATGTTGAGGGCTAGGGTTAGAGATCCGGTTAGGTTCACGATTGGACCGAGGGTTAGGGTTATGTTGAGGGCTAGGTTTAGAGATCCGGTTAGGGTTACGATTGGACCTCGGGTTAGGGTTATGTTGAGGGCTAGGGTTAGAGATCCGGTTAGGGTTACGATTGGACCTAGCGTTAGGGTTATGTTGAGGGCTAGGGTTAGAGAGACGGTCAGGGTTACGATTGGACCTAGGGTTAACGTTATGTTGAGTGCTAGGGTTAGAGAGACGGTTAGGGTTACGATTGGACCTAGGGTTAGGGTTATGTTGAGGGCAGGGTTAGAGATCCGGTTAGGGTCACGATTGGACCTAGGGTTAGGGTTATGTTGAGGGCTAGGGTTAGAGATCCGGTTAGGGTTACAAATGGACCTAGGGTTAGGGTTATTTTGAGGGCTAGGGTTTGGGATCCGGTTAGGGTCACGATTGGACCTTGGGTTAGGGTTATGTTGAGGGCTAGGGTTAGAGATCCGGTTAGGGTCACCATTGGACCTAGGGTTAGGGTTATGTTGAGGGCTAGGTTTAGAGATCCGGTTAGGGTTCCGATTGGACCTAGGGTTAGGGTTATGTTGAGGGCTAGGGTTAGAGATCTGGGTAGGGTTACGATTGAACCTAGGGTTAGGGTTATGTTGAGGGCTAGGGTTAGAGATCCGGTTACGGTTACAATTGGACCTAAGGTTAGTGTTATGTTGAGAGCTAGGGTTAGAGATCCGGTTACGGTTACGATTGCACCTAGGGTTAGGGTTATGTTGAGGGCTAGGGTTAGAGATCCAGTTAGGGTCACGATTGGACCTAGGGTTAGGGTTATGTTGAGGGCTAGGGTTAGAGATACGGTTAGGGTCACGATTGGACCTAGGGTTAGGGTTATGTTGAGGGCTAGGGTTAGAGATCCGGTTAGGGTCACGATTGGAGCTAGGGTTAGGGTTATGTTGA